>NC_064926.1:350918117-351221147 GCF_023897955.1 Schistocerca gregaria
GAACGTATCCCGATTTTTCTTTGCCTTGCTTTCATTATTAGCCGTAACGTCAGAATTGCCTCTCTCGTGCCTTTACTTTTCCTAAAGGCGAACTGATCGTCACCTAGCGCATTATCAATTTTCTTTTCCATTCTTCTGTATATTATTCTTGTAAGCAGCTTCGATGCATGAGCTATTAAGCTTATTGTGCGATAATTCTCGCACTTGTCAGCTCTTGCCGTCTTCTGAATTGTGTCGATGATGCTTTTCCGAAAGTCAGATAGTATGTCGCCAGACTCATATATTCTACACACCAACGTGAATAGTCGTTTTGTTACCACTTCCCCTATTGATTTTAGTAATTTGATGGAATGTTATCTATTCCTTCTGACTTATTTGACCGTAAGTCCTCCAAAGCTCTTTTAAATTCCGATTCTAATACTGGATCCCCTATCTCTTCTAAATCGACTACTGTTTCTTCTTCTATCACATCAGACAAATCTTCACCCTCATAGAGGCTTTCAATGTATTCTTTCCACCTATCTGCTCTCTCCTCTGCATTTAACAGTGGAATTCCCGTTGCGTTCTTAATGTTACCACCGTCGCTTTTAATGTCACCAAAGGTTATTTTGACTTTCCTGTATGCCGAGTCTGTCCTTCCGACAATCATATCTTTTTCTATGTCTTCACATTTTTCCTGTAGCCATTTCGTCTTAGCTTCCCTGCACTTCTTATTTATTTCATTCCTTAACGACTTGTATTTCTGTATTCCTGATTTTCCCGGAACATGTTTGTACTTCCTCCTTTCATCAATCAACTGAAGTATTTCTTCTGTTACCCATGGTTTCTTCGCAGCTACCTTCTTTGTACCTATGTTTTCCTTCCCAACTTCTGTGATGGCCCTTTTTAGAGACGTCGATTTCTCTTCAACTGTACTGCCGACTGCGCTATTCCTTATTGCTGTATCTATAGCGTTAGAGAACTTCAAACGTATCTCGTCATTCCTTAGAACTTCCGTATCCCACTTCTAAGCGTATTGATTCTTCCTGACTGTCTTGAACTTCAGCCTACTCTTAATCACTACTATATTGTGATCTGAGTCTATATCTGCTCCTGGGTACGCCTTACAATCCAGTAACTGATTTCGGAATCTCTGTCTGACCATGATGTAATCTCCCTGCCTTTTCCAAGTATACCTCCTCCTGTTGTGATTCTTGAACAGGGTATTCGCTATTACAAGCTGAAACTTGTTACAGAACTCAATTAGTCTGTCTCCTCTTTCATTCCTTGCCCCAAGCCCATCTTCTCCTGTAACCTTTTCTTCTACTCCTTCCCCTACAACTGCATTCCAGTCGCCCATGACTATTAGATTTTCGTCCCTCTTTACATACTGCATTACCCTTTCAGTATCCTCATACACTTTCTCTATCTGTTCAGCTTGCGACATCGCATGTATACCTGAACTATCGTTGTCGGTGTTGGTCTGCTGTCGATTCTGATTAGAACAACCCGGTCACTGAACTGTTCACAATAACACACCCTCTGCCCTTCCTTCCTACTCATAACGAATCCTACACCTGTTATACCATTTTCTGCTGCTGTTGATATTACCCGATACTCATCTGACGAGAAATCGTTGTCTTCCTTCCACTTCACTTCACTTCACTTAACTCTACTATATCTATATTGAGCCTTTGCATTTCCCTTTTCAGATTTTCTAGTTTCCCTACCACGTTCAAGGTTTTGACATTCCACGCCCCGACTCGTAGAACATTATCCTTTCGTTGATTATTCCATATTTTTATCATGGTAACCTCCCCCTTGGCAGTCCCCTCCCGGAGATCCGAATGGGGGACTATTCCGGAATCCTTTGCCAATGGAGAGATCATCATGACACTTCTTCAACTACAGGCCACATGTCCTGTGATTACACGTTACGTGTCTTTAATGCAGTGGTTTCCATAGCCTTCTGCATCCTCATGTCGTTGGTCATTGCTGATTCTTCCGCCTTTAGGGGCAATTTCCTACCCCCAGGACAAGAGAGTGCCCTGAACCTCTATCCGCTCCTCCGCCCTCTTTGACAAGGCCGTTGGCAGAATGAGGCTGACTTCTTATGCCGGAAGTCTACGGCCGCCAATGCTGATTATTTATCAAAGTTTAGGCACTGGTGGGGATCGAACCCGGGACCGAAGACGTTTTGATTACGATTCAAAGACGCTACCCCTAGACCACGGGTGTTACCATTATCTCTACATGACGCATAAGTTCCTGTCTGTCTCCGCTGCTGTCACCCCGCTACTGAAGAATATGTCGGAAATGCGTCGGTATCTCTACTTAGCACTCCATTTTGTGAAGTCCACAGCTCCATATACTATCTGCAAATGACAGCCGGCCGGAGCGGCCGAGCGGTTTTAGGCGCTACAGTCTGGAACCCTGGGACCGCTACGGTCGCAGGTTCGAATCCTGTCTCGGGCATGGCTGTGTGTGATGTCCTTAGGTTAGTTAGGTTTAAGTACTTCTAAGTTCTAGGGGACTGATGACCTCAGAAGTTATGTCCCATAGTAATCAGAGCGATTTGAATCATTTTGCAAATGACACAATTATAATTTGTAAACTGAATAGCAACAGTGACCTAAAAATAAAAGATGACAATCGGTAAGTAAACTCATAGCAACCGCAATACCAACATGCAAAACAGAAAAGCTACCAGTTTATGCGCCAACCTAGAAGTGTGACCAGAGGTATGCAGTAAAAGTGTGAAGTTTAGTAACAGCTCTCGTTTGGAGTGGTCGCTGACGAGGCAGGGGTGTGGAGTGGAGTGAGGGCGCGCTAGGTGCGTCGGCCGCTCTGAAGGCAGGCAGGCAGCAGCTGCGCCTGACCGCCGCCGTAATTAGCCAGCCTCTGCCTCCGCCTCTGCCTCTGCCGCCTCCGCTGCCGCAGCCGCCCCGGCGCCGGCTCACCCCACGCCGCCGCCTCCCGTCCGGCCGTTAGCGGCAGTGCTAACGCGCCGACACTGCCTCCCGTAATGGCCGGCTGCCGTCAGCCGTCATTGCTGGTTCACTGTGTGCCTCTCTCGGATCGAAGACCTGGCGATTCAGGACTTTAGTTGGCTACTCCATTATATGTTCCGTACGTCATGTTCCGTAGATCTTGTGGAACTGGGCATATTATAGGCAAAATGATTTACTTGTGACTATGACTCCATGAGAGCTATTTACAGATTATTAGATAGCACACAGGCTGAAATGTAATGGAAATATTTGTACATTGAAGTGTAAAAAGTCATGGGATAACGGTATGCACGTATAGAGCGGCCCTGTTCTGTATCAAAAATGGTTCAAATGGCTCTGAGCACTATTGGACTCAACTGCTGACGTTATAAGTCCACTAGAACTTAGAACAACTTAAACCTAACTAACCTAAGAACATCACACACATTCATGCCCGAGGCAGGATTCGAACCTGCGACCGTAGCAGTCGCACGGCTCCGAACTGAGCGCCTATAACCGCTAGACCACCGCGGCCGGCTATTCCGTATCGTTCATACCGTACGGTGTAGCAGGTTAGTCCCGGTAGTGACTTGATTTTCGGAATATCCTATTCAGTAAGCTTCTGAGACCTGTTTCAAAAAGGTCCTCCCACCGATTTTGCGACAGTTGTACCGAAAGATTTTGGATTTCGGTGTGGCCCTGTCGATCGGTGAGCTGTGGTTTATGTACACCTATAATTTGTTATTTTACACATATTTAGCAGCTTTAGCTTTGGATTTAGTGATTGTGTTACTGAAGGATCACCAGAGGACACATCCAATTCGAAAGAGAGTTCATAATAGACTAATTTCCTTTGTTAGAAATATAGTTAGGTTAGGTTGTTACTGTGAATGATTACATAAAAAAAACGTTTTACGTCAATATTCTCTCAATACGTGTTATTTTTATGCAAATCAGAGTTTAAATATCATTAAATATCAAGACGTTGGCTCTGCTTACGTATATTACTTAAGTGTGAACTGACGTTACTAGTGACTTTGTGTACCTTTCCCACAAACAGTTTAGTTAGTAACTATCGAAACGTGTTTACAGATTTCAAGTACATCTACATCTACATCCATACTCCGCAAGCCACCTGACGGTGTGTGGCGGAGGGTACCCTGAGTACCTCTATCGGTTCTCCCTTCTATTCCAGTCTCGTAACAATGGAAAGCAATCATGTGAAGCCTGATATTGGAAACCTTCCAGACTATTACGCAGCACCGTTTCGCAACGAAGTAGCCTACTTTCCCCTATGCTACAGTACAAGAATTGTGCTACGTTTCCATTGTTTGGTGTGGGCAAGTGGTTAGCGACCGGAAGTGTGGCATGAAAGGACACTGGTTGTCGCACGCATCCATGGATTCTTGTTTTTCCTCTTCATATTTGCAACACGTTCTGAGACATTTTTACTCGTGTAAGTTAAGATTTTTGTGCAATATTCGTTATTATTTACATGTAAGAGCGCACTTCCTCAGTATTGATTTCGTGATTTCTGTATGTTTCAAAAATGAAGCATGAAATTGCTGTGAGTGAATCAACCGATTGTGACCCTTACATTTTTTCTTTTCAGAAATAATTCATAATTTTTTCTGAATATGTAGCGATTTCCGAGTACGCGGTTAGACAGAAAACTAAGAGCACAATTTAAATTACTGGGAATGTAACCAGCAGCAGTCATCTTCATAATCTCGCTTGTCACAAGTATTTATCTGCGATCGAATCCTCAAGAACAGCCGTAATATTTTTACACTGTAACATCATATACGAAACATTTTCTTTCAAGAGATGCATGTTGTAAACTTCGACGAACTGCGGGAGCTCTCGAAAATGCGTTTTTTAAAATTTTTTAGGACCCATATCGTTGACGTATCCTATAGGGAAGTAGGCTACTTAATCATTTGGATCTCTGGAGCGAGTTATAACCACATTCTGTTTATCTTCTTATTCTTTGAAACTCTCAGAACCATGTGGTCCTACACACAATTCCTAAGTCATTTTCGGAAACGTAAAATCCAAAACACGATGTCAGGTGAATGATAATAAAATGACATAATGTGGCATTTACTAAAATCTGCAGAATACAGTCAAATATGCTATCTTTATTATTCATGCATGGAAATATGCGATCAGGGAAACTGTAAAAATTTCTATGAATTTCAGATGAGAATCATGGAAATGGATATACTTTGTCTGCTTCTGTTGAGGAGGAGACAAGAGCGATGAAGGCGGGCACGTCATCTCGATGGAATGCGGCGTCAAGCTTTATGCCATTAAAGTTAAGGCAACGTAAACACAATTCTCGGTACTTCGAAGAATAGCGCGCCTGTGTCGTCTGCTAGCCGCTTTGTGTTCGTGGAGTGCGCATGCGCCAATCTGAGGCCGCTTGCTTCTGATTGGCTTGCGCGATGGAAACCGACAGCAGCACTTAGGCTCTCTAGAACAGAAAGGTATCGCTTCCGAAATGCATACTGAATAATGCGGGGGCTCCAATTCGAGTACGAGACCGTTCGGTGCTCTTGAGTACCGAAACGAACGGCACAATGGAAGAAAGATACAGAATAGGCATCCTGATGGCGGTAGTATCGCGTTTTTTTTGTTTGGTCATCAGTCTACTGACTGGTTTGATTCTGCCCGCCACGAATTCCTTTCCTGTGCTAACCTCTTCATCTCAGAGTAGCACTTGCTACCTACGTCCTTAATTATTTGCTTGACGTATTCCAATGTCTCCCTTCCTCTACAGTTTTTGCCCTCTACAGCTCCCTCTATAACCATGGAAGTCATTCCCCCATGTCTTAGCAGATGCCCTATCATTCTGTCCCTTCTCCTTATCAGTGTTTTACACATATTTCTTTCCTCTCCGATTCTGCGAAGAACCTCCTCAACCTTACCTTATCAGTCCACCTAATTTTCGACATTCGTCTATAGCACCACATCTCAAATGCTTCGATTCTCTTCTGTTCCGGTTTTCCCACAGTCCATGTTTCACTAGCATACAATGCTGTACTCCAGACGTACATCCTGAGAAATTTCTTCCTCAAATTAAGGCCGGTATTTGATATTAGTAGGCCAGAAATGCCTTTTTTGCCATAGCGAGTCTGCTTTTGATGTCTTCCTTGCTCCGTCCGTCATTGGTTATTTTACTGCCTAGGTAGCAGAATTCCTTAACTTCATTGACTTCGTGACCATCAAGTATGATGTTAAGTTTCTCGCTGTTCTCATTTCTACTACTTCTCATTACCTTCGTCTTTCTTCGATTTACTCTCAAACCATACTGTGTACTCATTAGACTGTTCATTCCGGCAGCAGATCATTTAATTCTTCTTCACTTTCACTCAGGATAGCAATGTCATCAGCGAATCGTATCATTGATACCTTGTATTTTAATTCCACTCCTGAACCTTTATTTTATTTCCATCATTGCTTCCTCGATGTACAGATTGAAGAGTAGGGGCGAAAGGCTATAGCCTCGTCTTACACCCTTCTTACTACGAGTACTTCGTTCTTGAACGTCCACTCTTATTATTCCCTCTTGGTTGTTGTACATATTGTACATGAACCGTCTCTCCCTACAGCTTACCCCTATTTTTTTCAGTATTTCGAACAGCTTGCACCATTTTATATTGTCTAACGCTTTTTCCAGGTCGACAATTCCTATGAACGTGTCTTGATTTTTCTTTAGCCTTGCTTCCATTATTAGGCGTAACGTCAGAATTGCCTCTCTCGTGCCTTTACTTTTCCTAAAGCCAAACTGATCGTCACCTAGCGCATTATCAATTTTATTTTCCATTCTTCTGTATATTATTCTTGTAAGCAGCATCGATGCATGAGCTGTTAAGCTGATTGTGCGATAATTCTCGCACTTGTCAGCTCTTGCCGTCTTCGGAATTGTATGGATGATCCTTTTCCGAAAGTCAGATGGTATGTCGCCAGACTCATATATTCTACACACCAACGTGAATAGTCGTTTTGTTGCCACTTCCCCTAATGATTTTAGAAATTCTGCTTAAATGTTATCTATTCCTTCTGCCTTATTTGACCGTAAGTCCTCCAAAGCTCTTTTAAATTCCGATTCTAATACTGAATCCCCTATCTCTTGTAAATCGACTCCTGTTTCTTCTTCTATCACATCAGACAAATCTTCACCCTCATAGAGGCTTTCAATGTATTCTTTCCACCTATCTGCTGTCTCCTCTGCATTTAACAGTGGAATTCCCGTTGCGTTCTTAATGTTAACACCGTTGTTTTTAATGTCACCAAAGGTTGTTTTGACTTTCTTGTATGCTGAGTCTGTCCTTCCGACAATCATATCTTTTTCGATGTCTTCACATTTTTCTTGCAGCCATTTCGTTTTAGCTTCCCTGCACTTCCTATTTATTTCATTCCTCAGCGACTTGTATTTCTGTATTCCTGATTTTCCCGGAACATGTTTGTATTTCCTCCTTTCATCAATCAACTGTACTGCCTACTGCGCTATTCCTTATTGCTGTTTCTATAGAGTTAGAGAACTTCAATCGTATCTCGTCATTCCTTAGAACTTCCGTATCCCACCTCTTTGCGTATTGATTCTTCCTGACTAATGTCTTGAACTTCAGCCTACTCTTCATCGCTACTATATTGTGATCTGAGTCTATATCTGCTCCTGGGTACGCCTTCCAATCCAGTATCTGATTTCGGAATCTCTGTCTGACCATGACGTAATCTAACTGAAATCTTTCTGTATCTCCCGGCCTTTTCCAAGTATACCTCCTCCTCTTGTGATTCTTGAACAGGGTATTTGCTATTAATAGCTGAAACTTGTTACAGAACTCAATTAGTCTTTCTCCTCTTTCATTTCTTTTCCCAAGCCCATATTCTCCTGTTAAGTTTTCTTCTACTCCTTCCCCTACAACTGCATTCCAGTCGCCCACGACTATTAGATTTTCGTCCCCCTTTACATACTGCATTACCGTTTCAATATCCTCAAACACTTTCTCTATCTGTTCATCTTCAGCTTGCGACGTAGGCATGTACACCTGAACTATCGTTGTCGGTGTTGGTATGCTGTCGATTCTGATTAGAACAACCCGGTTACTGAACTGTTCACAGTAACACACCCTCTGCCCTATCTTCCTATTCATAACGAATCCTGCACCTGTTATACCATTTTCTGCTGCTGTTGATATTACCCGATACTCATCTGACCAGAACTCCTTGTCTTCCTTCCACTTCACTTCACTTAACCCTACTATATCTAGCTTGAGCCTTTGCATTTCCCTTTTCAGATTTTCTAGTTTCCCTACCACGTTCAAGCTCCTGACATTCTACGCCCCGACTCGTAGAACGTTACCCTTTTGTTGATTATTCAATCTTTTTCCCATGGTAACCTCCCCCTTGGCAGCCCCCTCCCGGAGATCCGAATGGGGGACTATTCCGGAATCTTTTGCCAATGGAGAGATCATCATGACACTTCTTCATCTACAGGCCACATGTCCTGTGGATACACGTTACGTGTCTTTAATGCAGTGGTTTCCATTGCCTTCTGCATCCTCATGTCGTTGATCATTGCTGATTCTTCCGCCTTTAGGGGCAGTTTCCCACCCCTAGGACAAGAGAGTGCGATGTACCTCTATCCGCTCCTCCGCCCTTTTTGACAAGGCCGTTGGCAGAATGAGGCTGACTTCTTATGCCGGAAGTCTACGGCCGCCAATGCTGATAATTTATCAAAATTTAGGCACTTGCGGGGATCGAAACCGTGACCGAAAACTTTTTTTTTTTTTGATTGTGAACCAAACACGCTACCCCTAGACCACTGTCGATACTAAAGGTAAAAAAGGGCAGTGCATTGACGGAGCTGTCAAGTGTACTCAGTTGATTCATGTGAAAACGTTTCTGACGTTATAAAGGCCTCACAGCGGTAATTAACAGACTTTGAATGAGGAGTGGTAGTTGGAGCCAGACGCATGGGACATTCCGTTTCGTAAATCGTTAGCGAACTGATTATTTCAAGACCCACAGTAGCAGGCCTGTGCCGAGGATACCAAGTATTAGGAATTACCTCTTACCACGGACATCGCACCAATTACCGCGCAGCGGAGTTGTAGTAGAGTTACCAGTGCTAATAAACAAGCAACACTACGTGAAACAATCGCTGAAATCAAAGTTGGGCATACGAGAACATATCTGAAAGGACAGTTCTGCGAAATTTGGCGTTGATAGACTATGGCAGCAGACGACCTACGCGAGTGCCTTTGCTAACATCGTGACATCGCCTGCAGCGCTTTCCTGGGCTCGTGACCATTACAGGTGGACCCTAAACTTCTGGGAAAGCGTCGTCTGACCAGATGAGTCCCAATTTCAGTTGGTAGAAGTTGACAGAAGGGTTCGGGTGTGGCCCAAAGCCAATGTACAGAAGTCGTAAACATGGCACTGCGCAAGCTGCTTGTCTCTCCTCAATGGTGTCATCTGTGTTTACGTGGAATGGATTGGGTCTTCTGTACGAATTGAACCGATAATTCGAATATAATAAACTTTCTTGAGACTGAGAAGCTTATGCCAACGAGTCAGCATGGTTTTAGAAAACATCACTCGCACGAAAGTCAGCTTGCCTTTTCACACGTGGTATACCCCTAAACATAGATGAATGGCAACAGGCAGAATCCATATTTCTAGATTTCCAGAAATCATTTGACATGGTTTCGCGCTGCAGTTTGTTAACAAAGGTACAAGCATATGGAATAAGTTCATACATATGTGAATGGCTCCAAAATTTCTTAAGTAATAGTACTCAGTAAGTTGTCCTTGACGGGCGAGTGCCCATTAGGGACTCGAGTACAGTCAGGAGTGCCCCAACGAAGTGTAATAGGAGTGTTACTGTTCTATATATGTAGGGTACAAACAATCTGGTGGACAGGGTGAGCAGCAATCTGCGGTTGTTTGCTGATGATGCAGTGGTGTACCGAAAGGTGTCGAAGTTGAGTGACTAAGACGTCTAAGACTAAATTTGCAATTGCTGTGATGAATGCCAGCTAGCCCTAAGTGTGGAAAAATGTAGGTTAATTCAGATGAGCTGGAAGACCAAACCTGTAATGTTTGGATACAGTATTACTAGTGTCAGGCTTGACAAAGTCGAGTCATATAAATATCTAGGAGTAACGTTGCAAAGCGATATGAGATGGAACGGGAATGTGACAACGGCGGTAAGGAAGGCGAATGGTCTTCTTCGGTTTATTGCAAGAATTTTAGGAAAGAGTGAGTCACCTGTAACTGATAACTGAGTGATCAGCGTGACGGATTGCCGTCCTATGGGCCCGGGCTCGATTCCCGGCTGGGTCGGAGATTTTCTCCGCTCCGGGACTGGGCGTAGTGCTGTCTTCATCATCCCCATCCGGTCCCCAATGTGGCGTGGAATGGAATAAGACCTGCACAAAGGCTGCTGGACCTGTCCTCCCGGCCAATGACGCCAAATGCTCGTTTCCATTACCTGTAAAGGATACCGAATATAGGGCACTGTTCGACTGTTTGGGACCCGTATTAGGTCGGCTTGAAGGATGACATCGAAGCACTTCAGAGCGGAGCTGCTAGGCTTATGACCAGGAGGTTTGAACAATACGTAAGTGTTGCGCAGATACTTCGGGAACTACACCGGGAATCCCTGAAGGGCAGGCAATGATCTTTTCGAGAAACACTGTTGAAAAAATTTAGAGAACCGTTATGAACCGACATTTGAAACTGACTGCCGAATGATTCTACAGTCGCCAACGTACATTGCGCGTAAGTACCAAGAAGATAAGATAAGAGAAATTAGGGCTCATACGGAGGCATATACAGTCGGTTTTCCCTCACTCTATTTTCGAATGAAACAGGAAAGGATATGACTAGTAGTGCTCATGGTATACTCCGCCACGCAGCGTACGGTGGCTTGTGGAGTGTCTGTGTAGATGTAGATGTAGAGCAAGACCATTGACCGGAAATGGTTATGTTATGGTACTGGGTCATTGTTTTTATGTTCCTAAACAACGATGGAATTTTTATGGATGCCAATTTGCCGTGTCATCGGGTCACAATTGATACCGATTTTTTTAAACAACATTCTGAACATTTAGAGCCAGATCACCTGACATGGATCTCATCGAACATTTTTGGAACATGGTCCAAAAGATCATGCACCAGTAACCCATTCCTAGTTATGGGTGGCTACTGAGGCAGCATGGCTCAATATATCTGTAGAGGACTTTCTACGTCTTGTTGAGTCCTTGTCACGACGAGTTTCTGGACTACGCCATGCAACCGGAGGTCCGCCACGATATTAGGATGTATCCCATGACTTTTATCGCCTCAATCCATTGAATATTTCTTTGTAACATATCATTTCTGGTCACACCTTGAGACTTGTCCGTCTGGTTGTTGATGGTGCCAAATCCTGGAGCCTTCTTCTGGGCTTTTGTCGAACGTCGATAGCGAGAGCTCCTCTTTCTATAGTCTTTCTAAGTGGGTTGTGGTGGGGCATACTGAGCAGATTTACGGATGGTAATTTTTTCACTGTGGCAAGTTATTTGCAACTCCTGACGGAAATAAGTATTGAAATGCATTGGCAGCATTTTGTAGAGATTTGCTGTTAGTTTGATGAGGAATTGTCAAATGCAATTACCTATACACTGCTCCTGAGTCTGACTGGCTGAAAGTTCCGCATCCAAAACAGTTTTTTTTTCCATCCGTTTGGAGCTCGAAAAATTGAGGCCAGTTGTCAGTAAATTGAAAGCTTTAGGAATAGGTTTCTTGGTCCTTTGCGTCAAAGGTGATGTTAAGGGTTGTGCCAACCTTGGCACAACCTTGTCACTGGTTGCCGTATTCCCACTGCCAGCAGTTTCGTCACTGCCTCGTGTGGTATCACCTACAGGCTGGAAAATGGTTTATCTTCCAACGCAGAGGGCCACAAGGGGACTGTGAGAGGAACTAGCAGGTTTTATGTTGCTGATTGTTTGAGGGCGGAAGTATGGCCACACGTTGTGAGGTCGGGACAGCTTAAATGGGCAGACTTCTGCTGTTGGAACGTGTTATAATGTATCAATGTTACTTCCATGTCAGACAAACTGAGGACATCTGGTCATATACATCAAAGTATACCATTTGTTCCAGAATTACAACGCCAGACGTGATATGGCCCAATGCTACATAACCCCTCCATTACTTTGCTGGTACCATATACTAAATTGGAAATACAGATAGATGACTGTGCAGTATATCCATGTGGCCAAATACACCAAAGTATACCAGACAGCGTCCTATCTGATACAAATAGGTTATTTACATATTTTCAGCACATTGATCATAGGGCAGAATTTACGATCACTGCTTACCATCTTTCCCTGTGTGTTCTTGATCAACCCTCTCTGCAGCACAATCTTACCTACAGCACCCATCCAAATGCACAAGACCTGTAGAGTTGTTTGCATGTCGAGGACAGTAGCACCTCTTCTCGGTATGTAGTAGACATGAGAATGTTGCGGTGATATAACAGACGGTTAAGAAGAAACATGTGGATTATACGTGATGGAGCTCCAGGTGGATGGAGTTCGCAGCATTTCACGTAAATCAACCGTGCTACCACTTCTGAAGCATTATTAAGCTGCCAGAATTGAGTACTAGGAAGGTTCCAGCATGAGAGAAATGCATTACTAAAAACTCCTTTGTATGCATGGTTGAACTTAAAAATGCTATATTGTTAAAGCCATATGGTTTCTGAAGTATTAATCATGCAGAATGAGACGTTCAAAACGCTGAAATGCAGAATATACTTGTACAAAATCAGACATACAACCACTCCGCAAATTTTCTACCCCAATGACTGCGGTGGCAAACTTTAAAATGATAAAAGTACTTTCTTCTACACTATTTTCTGTGCTAGGAACGCATAGTCAGTGTATATCCTCCTCTCAAGCTGCTAGTAAACCAGCTACAATGTAGTAAGGAGACAGCTGTTCTGTCTCTTAGGAAATAAATGGATTTATACGTCATTTTAAGTCAGAAATGTATGTACTGTAAATCACACTTCCCACATAAGTCACGCTCATTATTATTAGCACTAGTACCAGATTTGATAATTGCGGCTATGTTTCACTAGGAAACAGAGTGAGAAAAACCGACATGAATATTTCCGATAGCAGATACGTTGAGGTACCACCTACGCACTGCTGCACAAATATGCACACAAAGAATCACTAACTTCTTACGAAGGAGTAGGCATCACGATCGGTACCCAAAGGAGATGTAACAGTGTTATAGCATCGCCACACCTATGGTAGAATTCATCTTGCAGAAAGAAGTCCTTGTCTGAATTTGATAGTCTTCCCAGGTAAATGATAATTTAGCAATTACGTCCTAACACCAAGTCTCTTGAGTACACCCCCCCCCCCCCCTTTCACACCACTAAAGGTGATATGTGTGATGTGTAACATCGGCCCACTCGCTTACAGAATACTCTAGGGCAGTGGTTTTCAGCCACTGGATCGCCACTTAAGGGGGGAGGGGGTTGCAAAGCCTTACTCGGTCGCGATCGCAGGAGAAAGCAGTTGCAGCATGTCTGATACGACTAACGTATGTTTCCTGATGATCATCTGCTGTGGTACAAATGTCACACGGAAGTGACAGACTTTTGTGAAAGCACCTAGTAAATCCGCTGAAGTTCAGGTCTGGTACTTATTTTTAATAACGAATATGACTTTAATTTAAAATTGTTGAAGAGTTCAAAACGCAAACACTTGCAGCAGTAAAAGGCAACACGATACCTATCGATCTCTTCCCACTCTGATATTCTTTCCATAAGTATATGCTGTAATTGCTTACCAGACGAGCTTCGCTACTTTTGTTTAAACCTTCAAACTCTGATACGTCCCCACAAATGGTTCAAATGGTTGTGAGCACTATGGTACTTAACATCAGAGTTCATCAGTCCCCTAGAACGTAAAACTACTTAAACCTAATTAAGCTAAGGACGTAATACACATCCATGCCCGAAGAAGGATTCGAACCTGCGACCGTAACAGTCGCCCGGTTCCGAAAGGAAGCGCCTAGAACCGCTCGGCACGTCCCCACAGCCATGTTCAGACTTCTACAAATTGTAGATTCCGCGTATTCTTTTATGATGGGAACAAGTTATTCGTTAGTTGGCAGAATGTCAACAGTACGTAGCATCCTGTAAGGGGAGGGTTTCCTCCCTTACCTACAGGGTGCGCACCCCTGGCAACGCTGTTTATAGACGAACCGTTAGCAAGTTATGCATTCAAGCCCTAACCATCCTCCGCTGACAGCTCTACAGACACATGCACATAGAGACTGAGCAAGCATATTACCAACCGCGAAGTCTCGGTATAGAACTGCTCTATTTTTTTGTATGTCTGTGTCCATGCGTGTGTTGTGGATGGCTCCAATAAACCTGAGCCATTCCTCCCGCTGGTGAATATGCCACGCATTACATCCAGAAAGGTCCGCAATCTGGAATAGGGTTCGAAGATAGATCCACCAGCGAGAGGACTAAGTGAGATTTGTGGTAGCCGTCCAACACTCACATAGACCTAGAAATACAGAAAATAGAGCAAATGAACTGAATTTGTGAAAAGTATGGATGTGGGTCGCTGTGTGCATTCAAATACAGTGCTATACGGTCCGACGAAAGTGCTGTTCTGCACAGTACACAAAAATAACACTCATGAAGGACTTTCTCTCTCCTTCCCAAGGACTTCCAGCACACAAAATAACGGAATTGTGATGATTACGTACCGTCATTGTGGGTCCTTAAGAGGTAAAAGGAGCTGTGTTAGGCCTAGCATCATAGCTTGGTTTGTGGTTATTACTGGAAAATACAGACAGCATTGTTACGAAATAATGGTAATACATTTTGCTTCGAATATATTACACTCTTAGGCGGAACGAATTTAAATGTGCTTACATCCTCTACAGAATCGTTGTTCGATTAGTTTTTCTCTATTTGCAGGCTGTAGCTCTGTCTGAAATAACACAAAAGCGGATGAAATCGTGACCGCGACAGGTAATATGAATACATAATGCAAAGTCTCTATATGTAAGTTTGTGTGGAGCTACCAGGGGCGGGAATTTGCGGCTCAAATGCGAAATTGGCCAACTTCTTTCGTCTATAAACTACACTACTGGCCATTAAAATTGCTACACCAAGAAGAAATGCAGATGATAAATAGGTATCCATTAGACAAATATATTATACTAGAACTGATTTGTGATTACATTTTCACGCAATTTGGGTGCATAGATCCTGAGAAATCAGTACCCAGAACAACCCCCTCTCGCCGTAATAATGGCCTTGATACACCTGGGCATTGAGTCAAACAGAGTTAGGATGACGTATAAAGGTACAGCTGCCCTTGCAGCGTCAACATAATACCACAGTTCATCAAGAGTAGTGACTGGCGTATTGTGACGAGCCAGTTGCTCGGCCACCATTGACCAGAAGTTTTCACTTGGTGAGAGATATGGAGAATGTGCTGGCCAGGGCAGCAGTTGAACATTTTCTGTATCCAGAAAGGCCCGTACAGGACCTGCAACATGCGATCGTGCATTATCCTGCTGAAATGTAGGGTTTTGCAGGGATCGAATTAAGAGTAGAGCCACGAGTCGTAACGCATCTGAAATGTAATGTCCACTGTTCAAAGTGCCGTCAATGCGGACAAGAAGTGACCGAAACGTATTACCAATGGAACCATGCCATCACGCCGGGTGATACGCCAGTATGGTGATGACGAATAGACGCTTCCAATGTGCGTTCACCGCGATGTCGCCAAACACGGGTGCGAGCATCGTGATGCTGTAAACAGAACCTGGATTCATCCAAAAAATGTTTTGCCATTCGTGCATCCAGGTTCGTCGTTGAGTACACCATAGCAGGCGCTCCTGTCTGTGATGAAGCGTCAAGGGTAACCGCAGCCATGGTCTCCAAGCTGATAGTCCATGCTGTTGCAAACGTCGTCGAACTGTTCGTGGAGATGGTTGTTGTCTTGCAAACCCTCCCCATCTGTTTACTCAGGGATCGAGACGTGGCTGCACGATCCGTTACAGCCATGCGGATAAGATGCCTGTCATCTCGACTGTTAGTGATCCGAGGCCGTTGGGATGCAGCACGGCGTTCCGTCTTACACTCCTGAACCCACCGATTCCATATTCTGCTAACAGTTATTGGATCTCGACCAACGCGAGCAGCAGTGTCGCGATACGATAAAGCGTAATCTCGATAGGCTAGAATCAGAGCTTTATTAAAGGCGGAAACGTGATGATACGCATTTCTCCACCTTACACGAGGCATCACAACAACGTTTCACCAGGTAACGCCGGTCAACTGCTGTTTGTGTATAAGTAATTGGTTGGAAACTTTCCTCATGCCAGTACGTTGTAGATGTCGTCACCGGCGCCAACCTTGTGTGAATGCTATGAAAAGCTAATCATTTACATATCACAGCATCTTCTTCCTGTATGTTAAATTTTGCGTCTGTAGCACGTCATCTTCGTGTTGTAGCAATTTTAAAGGCCAGTAGTGTACGTTGCTGGGGTGTGCACGCTGTAGGTATGGGGAGGGTAAACTCTCACATTTCAGGACCCTCAGTGCAGTAGATACAATGTCAGCTACCAAATAACTTATTGCTAGGATCCAAAAAATTCCCTAAATCCACAGTCTGCAGATGTCCTGACGTGGTTGTGAAGACGTATCAGAGTTGGAAGGTGTAAAGAAAAGTAGCGAAGCTCATGTGATAAGCAATAAGAGCATATAATTATTGGAAAAAGTATCAGAGCAGTAGCAGAGATCAACTCTGTACGCATGTCAATTCCCTGTTGCAGACCCCTGCACGGTGTCAGACGAACGTACAGAACTGTGATAGAATTTGAGTTTCTATCAAGTGCATCGCTACATGAGTCCGCGGGACAAGCTTTCTGATGTGTCATAGCAGTACGAGTATTTCTCTCCAGATCACGATTTTCCAATCTGTATCACTCGTTGTGTCTCATCTAGGTTCTGGGTGACTGTTACTATGCTTTCCATGAAGTTCCTATACAAAATGCATGCATGTAGATCATACGGAAGTGGGAAAGAGTAAGTATTATTTAGTAGGCTGGTGTACAGGACATGCAAATATCCTAGTTTAAAATTAACAGCGCAATGGTATGGTGGCAATATGACCATATACGTATGGAAAAAATATCAAAAGTATGAAAAAGTGACATAAAATCGGTAAAAATTGAAGAAAACGTGGCATAATTACGACAAATACATTGAAAACTTATAATTTAAGAAAATTCGACAAAATACGTAAAGTCGCGAAAAAGACTAGGAAATTACGTAAATTGACAGAGAGTACATAAAATTAAAGGAAAAGTACCATGCAAAGCGGGGAACTGAGGTGGGTATAAGAGAATGTTAGCAACAATGTGATGATGCTACTGCAAACAGCAATAAAACTGTTACATCTCCTCTGACTACTGTTCGTGGTGCTTAGTCCCTCGTAAGAAGTTCTTTTTGTGCATATCCGCGTAGCAAGGCGTGGTTGGTACCTCAATGTATCAGCTAGCGGACATTCTCATGTCGGTTTTTCCATCGCTCTATTTCCAAGAGAGACATAGCCGCATCCTTCAAAACCGATACTACTACTACTACTACTACTACTACTACTACTAAAGTGACTGAAGCTGGAAGTGTGACTGAGGGTACGTATGTTTCCTACCTAAAATGATATATAAAATCCATTAATTTCCTAAGAGACAGAATAGCACTCTCATGACTTCGTTCTAGTTGGTGTTTAAACAGATCGAGAGGCGGATACACACGACGATGCCTTCCCAGGACAGTATGAGAGTGTAGATGGAAGCAGTTTTGTCATTTTAAAGTTTGTCACCGACGTGACTGAGGTAGGAAACTTGCGGGGTGGTTATATGTCTGCTGTTGGACAACTATGCCATGCATTACAGTATTAAGAACCAATCTATCCGCGCGACTAATACTTTGGGAACCAAATGGATTTGATAATATAGCATTTTTAGGTGCTGAATTGTGTAACCATAGGACTACGATAATTTCTCTCATCCCAGTACCTTCCTGGTACTGACTCCAGACAGTGATAATGTTTCAGAACTGATAGCACTTTTGATTTACGTGAAATGTCTCAAATTCCAACTGTCTGCAGCTCCAACATGTGTAAGCCACATGTTTCTTCTTTACCGTCTGTTATATTACCGCAACTCTCTCATGTCCACTATACTCCTATAATGGGTGCTACTCTCTTCGACATGCATACATCTGGAACGATCTTGTGAATTTGGATCGACGCCGAAGGTAAGATCTGTGTTAGAGGGAGGATTAGTCAAGGACAGTGTGAGAGGGATCTGTCAATCTCTGACCTTATCCTACGAATTCGAGAATACTGTGTGATGCCCATCCACACAGGGATAGATGGCCAGTCGTTGTCGCTAATTCTGTACTATGATGCTGAGGTGGAAATATGTAGATAACCTAATTGCATCGATATAGGATGGTGTCTGGTATACTGTGGTATATATGGCGGAGAGGATACTGCAAAAATCATCTATCTGGACTCGCAATGTAGAATATGATACCTGCAAAGAAGTGGAGGGGTGATTTAGTGATGATACAGATATTAAGAAGCATTCTGCTGTGTCAGTCTCTGGTTTTGAAATTACGGAACAACTGATAAACTGAGGAAGAGATGAGGGGATTGAAGAGGATCTCCAATTTCGATAGTTTTTTGATCGTACATAGAGGGGAACTCACTTTCAGTTGTCGCCCATCTGCAACCTTTCGGGACGACGATTTTCTCCAGTAGATGTGTTTGTTGCATTATGACGCATTCATTACGAGTGCTCGATTTGTCAAGACAATTTCGATGTGTAATTAGAGCAGTGAAGCATTTTCCATCAGTTGCCGTAGCGTGTTTTGGCTTTGGTTACCTGGGCTGCTGGGTGAGACGTATGCATCAAACTCTGATGTCGATGAAAAAAAATGAAGAATGAAGGTGGTATATTCCTCTCCAGACTTTTTTTTCCCATCTGCTTGTAGGTGAAGAGTAGGCTTTGAGTGCGTCTGCCACTAGTTTCGAGTGCTATTGTGAAATGTTAACCCAGTAGCATAACACCAGCTGCATGGAATCATAAATTTTTGAGCTGTATTGCATTATAGACAATTCTACTGTAGCTCAAAGCGTATAGTTGTATAATTAGGGGTGATATCTGTGATTAATTACGTAATTGGAATCGATCTTTACTTCAGCTTCCCAACCAAATTAAATAACGTATGCTAACCTAACCTTCCTCTTCTGCAGCTGGGCCGTTTCCGTATGTTAGGAGGTGTACTTGGGCTTTCCGTCTAGTAGGACCAGGGCTCGAATCCCAGGAAGGGCATCTCCATTCTTAATTTCCCACCAATTCCCGCGTGGGATGTAGCACAGCCATGGGACAAAGAAATTCCCATATTTTTTGAAATTCCTGCCAGAAATCGAAATTCCCCCCAAATAGGGTAAGTGGTTGGGGGGGGGGGGGAGGGGAGGGCGGGGGTGGAGCCACGTACCAACGGAGGAAAACAATTGACTTCATCCGGGGGTGGGACTGGAGTTGAAGGTGTTTGGGGGTTGGGAGTGGAGTTAGAGGCAATTGATTTATAAATTTAGTTAATTTTTATATTAATTTGATTTCAATTTGGTATCAAAATTCTGCTGATATCCCCATTTACCAAGTACTGATGTTATGGTATTGCTATGTCATATAGCTGACATATCCTAGCTCAAGGATATGTAGGATCTCTTTGGATCTTTCCTTGAGGTCAGCATTAATGAATGGAATTGCACTGCGGAGTTTTCTTCAAAATGTGATTCCATGGGCAAAGATGGTTGCTCGTCCAAACCGCTGGGGTTACCGTGGATCGCTGCCTGATAAAATGAACCCGCTCTCCGATTAAAAAGGCCGCGTCATTGGTAACTGATAGACTATAAAAACAGATAGAGTTTATGTTAGTCTTCTTATATTCTTGATGTAAGTAGAATCATCGTGGTATAGGGTCATTCACAGTCTGATGCGGACCTACGAACGCGGCCTTCGCACTGGTCTTTCGACTGGTGTTGGGACATGCCAACAACGTACTATATTACCATACAAGGCACTGGATTCGCCGACAAATGGTTTTCCTTAGCTGATCAGCTGAAGCTGCTTTATCGGTAGATCTTCTTCTCTGTCGGGACTTTTCCGCTTTCCCTCGGACGAAGACAAATTCGATGTTACGCGTCCTCAGACAAGCCACCGAATGTATAGTCGTGCCAACATATGGTGAACGCACTTTGGAAATGGCAGAGGCTCCCATGTTATCGTTCTTTATTTGCAAATATGTAGGAACTTGCCTTTAATCGTCAAGCCATCGGATATTTTCTGTTTTTTCTTCCCTTGTTTGGGAGCCTTCTCGGATTGTGTTCTTCCTAAACAAAAAGTTTGTTTCCTACGAGTTTTCGCATTTATGTCTACCAAGTCTGTTTGAAAAACTGAAAAATAATCAAAAAACTGGCCAGTACCATGTGAGAGACCAGCACACCGATAAAAAATAAGAAATATAAAAGGAAACTTTAATTGGTAACGTGGCCTATTTGTCCGTAAACACAGCCATTGCCCTAGGTTTTAATCTCGTCAGAGATCTAACCATACTGTCAGCTTTTCACTAAAAAAAGGAAAAAAGCGTAATGATAATGTAACCGCTGTCTGAAACGATGACTGTGGGTTTCGAGTTTATTAGAGGGTTAGTGTATTACGTCTGCATATTTTCTCTGCTTTAAACTACCAGAATAAATTTCAGCAATGAAAACTTAAGAAAGCCTCTAAATGTAAGTTTATTCATGTTCTTGATCTAGTACACTTTAGATCTGAAGGTGAAAAACTTCTCAAATTTCTAAATTACACACTTAATAATGGCAGCCTGTTTCTGCTTCAGACAAAGAACTTAAAATTTCTGTGAATGTATATTTTGTTTAAGTACTAAGTGGGACTGAAAAATTTACATACAAAAATTAATTTCCTTTGTAATAAACTGAGATCTTGTAGTGGAAGCAATAAACAGTAGTTCCTGACAGACGCAATACCCTAAAACCCCAGTGTGTGGATGGATAATAAATTATGTTCTTGACATATTCGTATTGTGTTACTTGATTATTATTTTCAGTTTAGTCCAAACTCTGTGACTGAGAAATTTAGTTGAAATATTTAACGGCAGATAAACGAAATTGTTTGATTTCTCTCCTTAAAGTGCTCGGCATATACTAACCTAGTCAAAACTCTTTGACGCTATTGTAAGGCTGCTGGGAACATCGTCCTATCTCCTCGTACTGTTGTTCATCAGCTAATGTTAAGTGAAAAAAAAGTGGCTCGCATTAGTAATAAATAAGGGAACGGAAAATAGTTTTCGAGACTAGCAGTACCACAGTTGGAATCGCCACGGAACTCCTTGACAAAGTCACCAAGAAATAGAAAAATACCAACGGTTTTAGATGATGCGATAATTGGACACATTACTAAACATTCAGGCACCAAAGGAAGTTCATAGCATCTGGTAGATGATTAGTCGCCAAGTGACGAACAAACAACTAATGTAGGCCATAGGCTGGCATGCAGAATTCTGAAGAGGTAAATAAACTGTGCCTGTCTTAACACCAAATAACACAGGGACAGAGGAGTTAAAAATAAGTGGCTACTGAGTCAATACGAAAAAGGAATTGCTACATACGTAACAATTGATCAGAATGTCAAAATTATTAAAACAAACAGGCTTTGCGTAGAAGGGAATCTATAAGCATATGTATGATAATTGTTATTGCAAGTGACTTTACTTATAACTTTCAACTGATTTTCGACGGCTCTTATTTTGCTTGCCATGTTGTGCTACAGAACTACCATCTGTAATTTAATGTATCAGCTTTTGAATGTCGTTGAGCTGTGTTTGACAAGACCAGTGTTTACAAAAAGAGGAGACGTTCGATTTTCCCTCATAACATGTGAACATTAATCATGGTCATAATTCTACAACAGACAGACGCCAGGAGATTTACACATTACATTTTCCCAGTTTTCTCTCTAATTTTCTGCCACAGTAACTTCTAAGGTTGATAACCTCTAAAAAGAAACGTTTGACCCTTCTTCACGCCAGTTATTTTTCATACAGGGTCTCCAGAGCTACTGTCAACGTCTTCACGGTAATAAATAGGCCACCGTTACCCACCCTACCATTACGTACTACAGTCGGTATATAAGACCTCGCATTTGGAACAACCAACGAAGTACAGGGTGTGACTTGGGCACATATGACCATTGATTGTACGGTTAAAAAAAAAAAAGTAAAAATGTGTACCGGTTGTCTCCGGAAGCGGAATGAAGACTCACATACAGTAACAAAGCAAAAGTCATTAGCGTAAAATTCACTTAGAGTCCTGTTATTCGTATGTGATAGACAGTACCTCACAGCATCATACTATTCCTAAACTATAAAAAAGTCCGTTAGTATAATACCGTTAAGACCGTAAAAATTAAAATTATTTAATTGCAAACGACTTTCATTACGCAGTAAACTGTCACAAAATTGATGCAATGTGTTGAGCATCTGACTTATCATTTTATGATAACCAACAGGCGAACATGGAGGCTTCACCAGAATGGCTTAAGTAATGTCCGAGTTCCGGGTCTAGCCGAAAGAGAGAGAGAAGGGGGGGAGAGAGGGAGAGACAGGGGTGGGGGGGAGAGAAAGAGAAAGAAAATGAAAGAGAGCGTGCGTGCTTGTATGCGTGTGTGCGTTTGTGTGAGGAGCGTGCGCTGCAGAGTAGTGCAGTCTAATATGTGATCGTGTGTAGTGTGGGCAGTGACCAGAAAGGGGATACAAAGGTTCTTGGGTATTATCTGCAAATACGAATAAAAATTTGGACACAAATTTCGTAATTAACAACACAACCTGTTGATCTAAACCTACAAGGAAAATGTTACTATAGTCAAGAATTACTATATTTTGTATGATTCTGACCTTCTACAGTTCAGATGACACATATAATTCAACGTTGTAAATGATTTATAGGTGAATAAAAATTATGAAAATAAAATTAATAATAACAAAGTAATGGTGATAATCGATATATCAAAGATTCATCATGTTTACACCATCATTGACGTTGAGCGTGCAGCGCATTGTGTACAGTGCGTAAAAGACATCACGATGCATGATAGCCAGGAAACGTATGTATCTCTCAAAATCGCCGTAAGTGAACGTCTTCGGTGAACACACCAAGGCGTACCGTGAACAGAAGGAGTAGAGGAGAACTCACACGTGTGAGTCTGCTTGCAGACCTCTACACAAGTTTTGTGCTATAGAAACCCCGGGTCATCCGTCAGACCCCCGTAGCAGACAACGTGAATTTGTGCATCTAGTGTTTTTCAGGTGAATCACATTATGTAATTGTTAAACAGTGTCGCATGTTGCGAAAAGATGTAACAGATTTCGGTCAGCCCTCTGTCTTCGCACAATGTTTTTTCAATCAAAATATGACGGAGCACGGTAGTCCATAGTACCATCTGGTCTACTACTGGTACTAGATGGTACTGATTAGACTTAAAACGGTTCATTTAGTCACGCAACACTAACTCAACAGCCATTCTTAGAACAATCTTGGACTATGATACAAGAAAGTACCTGTGTGTTCAAATGGTTCAAATGGCTCTGAGCACTATGGTACTCAACTTCTGAGGTCATTAGTCCCCTAGAACTTAGAACTAGTTAAACCCAACTAACCTAAGGACATCACACACATCCATGCCCGAGGCAGGATTCGAACCTGCGACCGTAGCGGTCTCGCGATTCCAGACTGCAGCGCCTAGAACCACACGGCCGCTTCGGCCGGCACCTGTGTTCTTCGTTGTGTATACGTACACAGAAATTTATAGATGATATTCATGAAGTTCACATTGCTTAAATGTATAATGATTTCATCGTAAACAACTGCATGCGTTCACGCTTAGTTTTAACTCGTGAAGAAAGGACAAGAAACGAGTAGTATGAAGTGATCGGTTCCATATACCCTCTTGCATGTTTGGAACATTCTGAGAAAACTCTCGCAGTAATGCCTGCAATCTCGTATACCTTACCACAGCCGTTCAGCTCAATTAACCTAATTATTCATATGGTATGTGCAGTGCGGCTCGAAGAAACACATCGGCTATTGACGTCGCTGATATATATCAGAATGACGGATCCATTTTGTCGACTTTAAGCTTGGAATAAATTAGAATATAATTTATTTGCCAATAAATTCTCTGCTTTTGCACCTGTGACATGTTTTCTGTACAGTTCCGCCACGTTACGTGCGGTGCATTTTGAGTCTCTATGGATTTATAACTTTTCCCTGAATTTTTTAAAATCTGTGTGCTTTATGAGAACAACATTTATTACAGAAAACATACTCACAGGTCACTAAACATCTGTAAAGCTTCAATCTTAGTGCTGCGTATTATCTCAAATAGCTTCAAACATCAGATACCGATGTTGATGTTATGTTGGTACTGTATAAACTTCATATGGTCTATTTTCTCACGTGGTATTGATGCCACTGCTATTCTTTGAAGAGTATTTGACGAATTGTAACAAACTGTTTTGGTTTACAAGTCGCAGTAAAAAGCTTGATGCAAACTGTATGGCTTATCACGTAATCACAGTAGACAATAAATTGCATTCCGCGGTGTTTTCATGCAACTAGAGCCCACAATTTTTAAAGCTTACAAGCACGGTCACTAACTACATTACTGGAGACAAGCAGGACGGCAAACCACACGACATGATGTTTACTCTTCGTACCGATTATGCTAGCAAAACCTCTAACCGCAAAGCGACTATTTTGTTTCAATGGACTGGAATTAAGCACTAATGACCAAAATTCCCATTAAAGTGCTTTATTACGGATCGTAAATTGCTAAGCCGCCGACATACGCTTCGGTTCAGAGCATCGAACTGTGTCCGTTCTGGTAATCACGATTAAATGTCCCTCATTACAGTGCACAGCAGGCGTGAAACGAGCAAAGAGTGTGAAGTTTCAGATTTGTATCGCCGCGTTGGACGGTCTGCTTAGCGGATGAAACACTGCAAGCGTTCCAGAACAAGAATAACAGTAAATACCGCACTCAAATGTTTGTGAAAACTGCAGCACTAAGAAAAAAAATGTGATTACAATAAAATTTAATCCGTGGGTTGGGGACGTGGCAGCACGCAAATGATTAGAAACGGAGAACTGTACGTGTGCTCTGACGGTGAGGATTCAGCTCGATATGAAGAAGCCACGTGCTGCAATCGGAGCTTCTAGACGTTTTGTGGAAGGGAATCACAGCGTCGCTGCGGAACACACTACTACGCTATTCGTAGCAGTGTACACAATGATCGACAGTTTTTTTTTAAAAACAAAAAAATTCGCTAATCAGCCGTGCTCATTAAGAAGTCATTTTAGTTTATTTTCGCTATCACTTTCGGCAATTCACTGTGCCACATCAGGCCCCACATGCCCTTCTCAAAATTTATCGATGTTGGTATACTGGGGCCATCTGTTTCTGGGTGTCGTGAATTCTCAAGTGCTTCTTTTAAGACTTGATAGCAACTCGATCGACGTGGACAAATAGCAGCGGGAGTCGTTCGGAAACACACTAATTTCCAACTTATTAGAATTCCAGTGACGGCGCGTACGTGCTCCACTACATCTGAGGCCTTTTTGATATCTTGTCAATGAAAGCAAACGTAACCCCATGCTTTCGAGCAGTTCAGCCATCAGCAGACGGCATGGAACCGTTGTAGTAGTTACACCTACCCACGTTGAAAAGCTCCAGCGTAAAGCAAGCACTGTTGACGAAGCTATTCTCTCAGTTACAGCTTTGTGGACGAGATGACGGTCATTCCTTGCTGTGGTCACATTGCTTGGTCCAGTACCCGCTCTTCGCTGTGTATGACCCCATTCTAACCACTGGTGCCACAAATGTGGCACTGGCGTACTAGACTGCTCTGTACGTGTCACTATGTCATACTACGACAGAACCCTGTCCTGGAAACCAATTATTCTACCCTGATGGAACTGATATGCTGGTATTGCGCCTCATGAAGTGGTCGAGACATACTTGCACATTCCTGTAAGTTTCCACATAGTTTGACGTTTCTGTAGCGTCTGAGCGTGCTAATATCACTGAAGTGTCCGTTCACACGGAAGGAAGGCGCTGCTGGCACTACATGAACGTCACCTCTTTGCAGAATGAATTTTTCACTTTGAATTGTAGAGTATGATGATATGAAACTTCCTGGCAAATTAAAATTGTGTGCAAGAACGAGACTGGAACTCGTGATCTTTGCCTTTCGCTGTCACGTCATACACCGACTTTTCTACCCAAGCGCGACTCACGAATCACCCTCGCAGCCTTACATACACCAATACCTCATTTTCTATCTCCAAACTTAACAGACGTTCTCCTGCGAATCTTCTTGAAGAAGGGATACTTCGGAGACACTGTTTATCCACAGCCTGGGGCATGTTCACAGAATTAATATTTCTCGCTTCTGTGAAGTGTGCGTTGATATGAAACTTTTCAGAAATGTGTGCCACAATGACATTGGGGAATTTGCTTTCGCCCTACTCACTGACGCATCTGAGAGGTAGGCAACAAGGTAATGCTGGAAATACGGCAGCGAGGACCGTGTGAGAGCGGTGCTCTGGTAGCTCAGTTGATAGAGCAGTTGCCCACGAAAGGCAATGGTCCTTTCCAGGCTTAATCACTTACACTATGTGATCAAAAGTATTCGGACACCTGGCTGAAAATGACTTACAAGTTCATGGCGCCCTCCATCTGTAACACTGGAATTCAGTATGGTGTTGCACAACCCTTAGCCTTGATGACAGCTTCCGCACTCGTAGGCATATGTTCAGTTAGGCGCTGGAAGGTTTATTGGGGAATGGCAGCCCATTCTTCACGGAGTGCTGCACTGAGGGGGGTATCAATGTCGGTCGGTAAGGCCTTGCACGAAGTCGGCGTTCCGCAACATTCCAAAGGTGTTCTATAGGATTCATGTTACGACTGTGTGCTGGCCAGACCATTACAGGGTTGTTACTGTCGTGTAACCACACCACCACAGATCGTGCATTCTGAACAGCAGCTCGATCGTGTTGAAAGCTGCATTCGCCATCCCCGAATTACACTTCAGTAGTGGGAAGCAAGAATGTGCTGAAAACATTAGTTTAGTCCTGTGCTGGGATAGCGCCCCGCAAAAAAAGAAGGGGTGAAGCCGCCCCCCCCCCCCCCCCCCCCCCCGCCCCCCGCGCCCCAAGAGAAACACGACTGCACCACAAAACCGCCGCCTCCAAATTTTACTGTAGGCAATACACACGCTGGTAGATGAAGTTCACCGGGCATTCGCCTTACCGTCACCCTACCATCGGATCGCCACATTGTGTACCGTGATTCGTCACTCCACACAAAGTTTTTCCACTGTTCAATTGTTCAATGTTTACCCTCCTTACACGAAGCGAGCAGTAGTTCGGCATTTACCGGCGTGATGTGAGCAGCCGCTCGACCATGAAATCTACATTTTCTCACCTCCCTGTCATAGCACTTGCAGTGGATCGTGATGCAGTTTGGAATTTCTGTGTGATGGTCTGGATAGATGTCTGCCTGTTACACATTACGACCCCCTTCAACTGTCGGCGATCTCTGTCAGTCGACAGGCAAGGCTGGCCTGTATGCTTTTGTACTGTACGTGTCCCTTCACGTTTCCACTGCACTATCTCATCGGAAACAGTGGACCTAGTGAATTTTAGGAATGTGGAAATCTCGCGTAGACGTATGACATCAGTGACACACGATCACCTGACCACGTTCGAAGTCTGTGAGTTCCGCGGAGCGCCCCATTCTGCTCTCTAACGGTGTCTAATGACTAATCAGGCCGCTGGTTTGGCGTACCTGGCAGTAGGTGACAGCACAACGCACCTAATATGGAAACGTATGTTTTTGGGGTTGTCCGGGTACTTCTGATCACATAGTGTATCGTATCACCACTGTTTTAACATCAAGTGATTTCGGAATGAATCAGACCATTCCTTCCGGGTGTTGTAATTCTCAGCAGTGGAGTATATGCCAGGTGCTTGGAAATATATAAGGCATAAAATATTTTAGTCATTCTGATAAATACAACTGACTATATGGAAATGGAAATTAGCGTTTGGCGTCATTGACCGGGAAGCCCCTTGCAGGGCAGGTCCAGCTGCCTTGGTGCATGTCTTATTTCATTCGACGCCACATTGGGCGCTCTGCGAGCCGGATGGTGATGAAGTGATGGTGAAGACAGCACAAAGGGCCGCATCTCGTGGTCGTGCGGTAGCGTTCTCGCTTCCAACGCCCGGGTTCCCGGGTTCGATTCCCGGCGGGGTCAGGGATTTTCTCTGTCTCGTGATGGCTGGGTGTTGTGTGATGTCCTTAGGTTAGTTAGGTTTAAGTAGTTCTAAGTTCTAGGGGACTGATGACCTAAGGTATTAAGTCCCATAGTGCTCAGAGACATTTGAACCATTTTTGACAGCACAACGACCAGTCCCTGAGCGAAGAAAATCCCCGGTCCAGCCGGAAATCGAACCCGTGCCCGTAGGACGGCAATTCGTCATGCTGACCACTTAGCTATCGGGGCGGACACTGACTATGTAAAAGTTAATGAATGCTGAGATTATGAAGTAGAATTTCATGATCTTATAACTTATCGATACTCAGTTGTCCTCTTCATCATCATAAGTAAGAGAGATAGACGATTGACCCTTTAGTAGCTGATTCAGATCACGATTTGCGGTTTAAAACTCAATTATTACTGTGCGAAGATGGTGATTAACAGTGAAGGTAAGCAACGAAACGATACATCTGCAAACCCACATGTATGCTGTATTGCCGCATAGAGATTTAAATTCTTACCCTTGTAAACCCACTATGAACTGGAACTTGCATCTGAGGATTCCAACGGGAGATAGGTATTTGTTGAGTTAATGCTGCTGTTGTTATGAGATCTTGAAACAGTAACTGTTTAAAATAGTCTATGACGAGATGAAATTGTTTTCCTAATAAACTGTTCGATTAGTAGATAAAGCTTCCTCTACTGGCGCAAGAATACAATCTCTTTTACCATGGTAATAGCTGATCTGAGTGGGCGGTGTTAGCATATCGATTATTCCGGTAATGTTCTTGCATTACAAATTAATTAGCGTTTGGAAGTAGTATTTTAGTCATCAAGACCCCGATATTCATCTGTATTAACCTCTCTCAGCATATTTGCTTATTGGAGCGTATTGCAGCTATGTGTAATATAGAGTAGATGATAAACGGTCTTCGGAAGGCCAATCGTAATTTCAGTTCCCTAAAGCAGCTTTGTGTAGTCTCTAGCCAGATTATTACGCATTACCTACTACCTGGAATTGAGTAAACGTAGCATTATAAAATGTTTCATTTAATGTGAGTGATCGAAAGCGGTTAGTTCTGGTAGATTCATTACCAGAAGTTTTTAATATCAGATGCTTAGCTATGACAGTTCATGAGTCTTCAACGACGGCATGTACCGCAATGTGGTACATCGGAAGTTTCGTCAGCAGAAGGGGTTAACACATTCAACAAATATCAAGGATGATAGCTCTCCAACTAAGCAGAAGAACCAGGTGAACCCCAGCCGACGTGTACAACAGGTCGGTGTGTACAGCGTAGGTACCTGCATATTCCAGTGCTGTTATTTCTGATAAAGCCCAACGATATGGAATATGTCGTCAGAGTAACAAAAATTATACATTTATCAGTGAAAACAGGAATTCAAATGGCTCTGAGCACTATGGAGCTTCACGTCTGAGGTCATCAGTCCCCCTAGACTTAAAACTACTTAAACCTATCTACTCTAAGGACATCACACACATCCAAGCCCGAGGTAGTATTCGAACCTGTGACCGTAGCAGCAGCGCGGTTCCGGACTGAAGCTCCTAGAACCACTCGGCCACAACGGCCGGTGAAAATAGGAGTACTTGAGGATAGTTTACATTAGTGGTTTAGTTAATTAATTCAATTTTATATCGGCAATATCTACTCAGAAATTTATCTATGACGTTCAAATAGTCCTCAAGCAAAAATCAATTTACTTCCTTTTTGAAAATCTGTAACTCTCAGCCAGCAAACAGAACAGTGGAGAAATATTTTATTGGTGACATGTTTTCCATTTCGTTGGAAAGTAGACTGTCCATAACAAACTTCATAAAAGAAAAATCTAGTGAGACCAACATCAGAACACGGTATTTTTTATAATTTTTCACCTCCTTAAATTTCGATTATGAGCGCTGGATGCGCAAGCCTGTATAAAAAATACTTTGTGCGTCAGTGTAATGTTGCCCCAGAAAATGATTCAGTATATCAGTCATCTGTGGCACTATGGAAAGTAAGTCTGTAAGAGGTCCATAATTAAAGAATTTGTTTCTAGCGCACTCGAGCTGATGTAATTTCCATGTATTGCTCACGCGCTGCCTGCGATATGTAAGCTAGAAGAGAATCTGAGACCAAAGAGCAGTGTTGACTGCAGTAAGAACTGTGTGTTAGCAGGAGTAAGTTGTTGCTAGCGAGCAGTCGTGTCTGGTGTATCGTATTGGCTGGGCCGGTCGTGTACAGCGATGGCGGAGCCTGAGCGTTGTAGGAAAAGGATGTAATTAACTCCATACCAAATGAATCTACTATGCTATCTCCGACTGTTATATTGAAAAATGTTGAACCACCTAACAAAATTAAAGAATTAGTATCCTTTCCTACATCTCGTCGACTACGCCACCATGAAATAATTGAGATTGCGCTCAACAACATCAATCGTGCCGCAGAGCGCCGGAGAAGACTGCAAAAACAGGTCCATACAGAATTCGCAGCATTCCTTATCCCAATGTGGTACATGTTGAAACTTTGATAACCAGAAAAAGCAAAGGCAATCACCATGTCTCCAATATTAAACCCTTTATTGAATGAACGTACTTTATGATTTATCACATTGTAATGCCTTTTCCGGTTATTGATATGAACACTTACTGATGATTATCATACTTTTTCCTGGCAAGTGCCCGGCAAGAAAGCAATACCGTGTAAAAGAAATGAATTAAACAACCACAGTGGTTTACTATGAAATGGAATTTTTACCATCAGAATGAAGGAAAGATAATGCAATATATTGTCATGAAGAGTAAATGGATCAGAATTAACAAGCATTAACCAGAATATACTGTACACATCGTATGATAGCAGTCTTGACTAATTATTTTTCTTTCGGAATACAAGGCGATTGATGCAGACTGTGAAACAGAACTACAGATGTTAATTTTAGAGATGAAATATGCTAGAAGTAAGAAACTCTATACTATATGAAGTAATGAATGATAATGTATAGTTGTATGAAGTAAATGGTAATATGAATATGCATAATGAAGTGTCTATTTTTTGCAGATGATAATAAATGATGATGAATAGTTATATGAAGAATATGCTAATATGAATAATGAAGTTTTTCTTTGCTGGTGATGATAGTCATGAAGTTATGGTAATATGAATAATGAAGTTTTTCTTTGCAGATGATGATAATGATGAGGTTTATATATTTTGTATTAGTTAGGAGATGCTATGTAGTTATTTAAGTATTTGTTGAAGTTCCTTTTGACAGCATGTCTTATGTCGCATAGTATAATGATTGAATGTTTTGGGAAAGACAGCTAGAGTACATACATATTAAGTACACGTTTCATTACCTGTTAATTCAAAGTTCACTATTTTTCAGCATAATATGCATTTCTTCTTTCAGCTCAATTATCCATTTTGTATTTTTTCCAGGAGAAGCTTTTCGTGACTTAACGTGCTATAAGCAGTTAGTTATTAACCTGTTCTAGTACTTGCATTTTTTTACCCAGTAGTGTCTATCATTTATGAATGTGATCACATATACTGAACTTGTTTCATAACCTTGCTATAGCTGACTCATGACGAATGACGTTAATAATCCTTATTTCCAGCAATAAGTCAAAAGCAAATATTTTCATGCCCCAGCAATTCATTATCGATCCCATTGCAATGCATTGCTAGAAAAAAAAAATTAAAAAAATATTACGAGTCCCAACTATTACCAGTATGCAACTAAATAATGCTACTAGTTTAAGATATATTTTTAGTCCTAAAGATAATGCAGATTTTCTGTGTATTGATTCCATTATGTCTAGGTATTATTGGAATACCAACCTTGAGTAACAGTTCCAATGTCTTACATTTTCAATATGTCTTACGTCACTTACATGACATTGTATATAAACACCAGTAACTTGATGCTACACTCAATAGCACCTGTTTTAAATGGTGACTTGTGAATGATACTGAATAATGTTTTGTAACACTGTATGAATACTTTGTAACTGGCCAATGAATGCCAATGATTACTGTAATATGATGACTTATGCATAAATGCTGTGCCATTAATTAAGTCTTGCTTTGAATGATGACTTCTGAATAATGCAGGAAAATGTTCAGTAACTAACCAATGAGTGCCAATAATTATTCAAATCGATTGATACACTAATGTAATTCTATGATGACTAGCATAAGACTTATTGTGTGCTTCACCTTCTGACCTAATTACCAGCAATTACTGTAATAACCGTTTATCCTGTCCATCCTCATGATCATGGAGCACTATATTGGTTTTTGCACTAATTCTACGTTGCTGTAAGAGTATGGATTCTACAAGAATATGGTGTTGACATATCAAGCTGTCCACCACCTTGAACGGTGGAGATGTTATTATGGTCCTACTGTTTGGTGTACCTAATGTACTACCAAAATGATAACATTGAATATTAATACAACATTTCAGTGTCTTGGCTACACTGATAAATACTTCAGAGAAGAGAACTTCAGATTGTCTCACTTGGTGTTGTGCTTCTGTAAAAAGATATGGACTTTCAGTGCAGCTACGTGCAACCTACTGTGCTACAACCATGATGCAATCCTTCCAATTCCTTTCCTAGTTTTTATAAAATGGTAAAGACTTATACAGTGCGTTTAAATGTTTGTAAAACGATAGAGACTTATACAGTGAGTGTGCACTTTATTTCATTTCTCAATTTGTTTAAATTCTTGTAAAATGGTAAACATGTATACAGTGCGTGTGCACTTTATGTCATTTGTTAATATATTTTGTACTCATTGCGTATATACTTTGTCATTTCTGAATATGTTTTGTACTCAGTGCATGTGCACTCTATTTAATTTCTTAATATGTTCTGCACTTATCAATGATGTATATACTCTGTGACTGTAGACACAGTAACTAAATAGATTATAGAACAATTTGTTGCTCATGGCAAGTCCAGTTGACTCACCATCGCTGCCAAATTTTTGCCCCCCAGTGGAGGGTTACGTAAGAGGTCCATAATTAAAGAATTTGTTGCTAGCGCACTCGAGCTGATGTAATTTCCATGTATTGCTCACGCGCTGCCTGCGATATGTAAGCTAGAAGAGAATCTGAGACCAAAGAGCAGTGTTGACTGCAGTAAGAACTGTGTGTTAGTAGGAGTAAGTTGTTACTAGCGAGCAGTCGTGTCTGGTGTATCGTGTTGGCTGGGCCGGTCATGTGCAGCGATGGCGGAGTCTGAGCGTTGTAGGATAAGGTAAAAGCAGCCTCGCGCATATGTAGTATTGTTACATCAAGTCCCATGTAAATGTTTTTAAAAAAATCTATTAATAATAATCTTTCTCATAAAAAGTAACTTTTGACATTGATCTCAATTTAAAGAATTCACTAATTTCTCCAATCCTTGGCCATCCCGATTATTGAAAAGAAAAATCAGTTCTTTACTTTTATATAAGAGAAATCTATCGGCCAGCATTGCACTTAGCTGCGCCAGGAAAATTTCTTATAGGAGCAGATATATACGCGTTATCCGGCTATCTAATTATGGTAAGATTTTTCAGTTTATTCAGAATGATGTATCAGGGCCATGACGCAGCATTGCTGACGTCCAAAATTTACCAGGTTAAATTGACTGTCAGTTATTGAAAGGTTATAAGTGACCCACATTTTTTTATTGAGAGATTAGTCACATTTTATTATTGATACGTTACTCAATTCTCCTGTTAGTAGGTTATTCTCAATGTGAACGACATAATTATATTTTTTTACTGTTGAGAGGTTTAGGAATTTTTCTGTTTTGAGGTTACACTAAATGAGAATATTATTCATATTATTTTATTTTATGGGGAGGTTACAAGTCTACATTCTATGTTTTCATTATCGTAATCAGCAGTCACAAGTAGAGAAATGTCGCTGAATGGAAGCGTTCGAGGAAATCTATTATATATGAATTCCAATTCAAGTTCTCGTAAATACGCACAGCCTCGAAGGCTCGCCGCGCTGGGTAGCAGCGAAGTCTGATGAGTGTTATCACGGGCCGTGTGGCATCCACCCGTCGGCAGTTCGAGTCCTCCCTCGGACATGTGTGTGTGTGTGTGTGTGTGTGTGTGTGTGTGTGTGTGTGTGTGTGTGTGTTGACCTTAGCATAAGTTAGATTAAGTAGTGTGTCAGCTTAAGCACCGATGACCTAAGCAGTTTGGTCACATAAAATCATAGCTCAAAATTTAAATTTCAATTCGAAGGCTCCTGGATGTCTCACAAAACCCGATGCGGTGCTCAGACAGATATCTGTCATGTTATAGGTGAAGATGGTCAGTTTATTTCAGTTATATGTTGAAGTAAATTATTGAACGGCCGAACTGGTGTCCAGTGACTGGTTAATTTCAATGACCCATAAATATTTTTGTGGCAATGGTTGGGTCACAGCTTGGTAATGAGTAACACTTCCATGAGACTTACTTGAGACAGATCAGTTAATTTAATAGCGCAAAATAATTATCTCCAATGAGAAAATGCGTTCCTGAGGATTTTTACAGATAGTTTATAAACAAGGCTATTAAATTTTTATTTCCTTAGGGGAATGTATGAACGGAATTTTGTATCTCGTAAATATTATATCTACATTGATCAGCCGAAAGATTATGACCACCTGCTTAATAGATTGTTTGCCCGTCTTTGGAACGAAATATGTAACTGATTTTGCTTACCAGGGATCCCAAAGTTTGTAGGCAGGTGTGTGGGGATCTGTGGCTTCAAATGTATAGGAACAGGTCAAGCAATTTCCGGTAATGACAGACCGCTGACTAGCGTGGGCGGTGATGGCACTCGTTAGTCATCCAGATGGATTCCATAGGATTCATGCCAGGCAAATTTGAACGCCGAGATATCAACGTCATTTCACTGTAATGCTTCTCAAACCGCTGTACGAGACTACAGTGCATGTGGAGCTTTAAAAGAGCAGGATGGCTGCTTCAACTTTATTTTGTGACCACGTTATCGAGAGAGTACCACAGTGGGAAAGCCAACTTAAAAGCTTTGGAGTTCCCCGTTACCACCGCAGGGAAGAAGCTGGAGAGATAAATGAAGTCTTCTCGGTAAGGTTGGCTGCGTGGAAAGTTTATTAATGGTGGAGCACGTGAACCTACATAATGACCGGACAAACGCTTTTCTGATGACTATTATGCACGATGCGATAGTGCAGTACCTGTGTTAACCGCAGTTACATGGAAAGTTCCTTCGGACATGCATCAGCTGTATAGTGGAATTACAGCAATGAAAATTTTTGCCGGACCGGCAGTCGAACCCGGATTTCCCGCATATCGCGAGTGATCGTCTTACCATTTTTTTTTTCATTTATTGATGTAGACATCAATGTCGAACAGTCATGGTTAATCAAGCCTGGAAAACTAAAACAGAATGAAGACACTATCGAAGATAGTAAACATAAATAACATGAAAATAAATCCACCACTTCATAGTTAGGCTTCCCAGCGACTGCGCCCACTCATAAAGATTGTTCAATATATGATCGTTTGCAGTTCGTTCTGACCTCATCTACCACTGCCTGGAACATTCCAGCTACACGGCGGGCTGTGAAAAGCACTCCAGAGGTAGTTTGCGAAGCCTTGTCGATATCTGGTATGTCCGGAAATAGCATGATGACTTTCTTGCAAATAGAGCCAGAAGTCAAGTAAATTCTTGTGTCTGTCACGACAGAGGTAGTGGACCGCATGTCCACGCATCCAGGTGACAGAGTTGGTTCGCGTCCTGGGGTAAAATGTCTCATCCGGAAACAATAACGTGCGTGCAGATATATGCTCCGGCCTAACTTGCAAGAGATAAGCCAGCATCTGCCGCAATAGGTGCCACAACGGTTCCGCCTCTCCACAGTTGAGGCGGTGCTCTTCAGAATCTATTTTATTACAACCCACACAATTGGGAGATTCTGCCATGTGAATATTGTAGAGATGTTCTTGCGTCACCAGCTTCCCATTAACGACTACGTACCATTGGGAAACAAAATTGGAATCAAGCATGGCATCGTGTACAGTCTTCCACACCACTCGCCACCGTACGTCAGAATATTTTAGTTCGACCACATTGAGGGCGCGGCGTTGCTGCATGTCGTGATATAGGCGTCGAATTGTGGCCATTCGAGATGTCGTGATCGCTACACTGCAATAACTTTGTTCTAAATAGAAACGTCCTATATAAAAGAGGGGCGCTGGGATATCCTGTAATGGCATGGGCGCTCTTAGTGAAGCAGGTCGCAGTGCCGTCAGAAGCAGACTCGTAAGGCTCGTAGGACAACGGCGCAGCAGACATAAATGTGAGCTAACATAGAGGGCAATGGCCCCATCATGGACGTTACCTAGGCTGAGACCACCTTTTTCCTTGGGGAAGGTGGGAGATACGTATCTGATCTTCAGTAACATACCAGCGGTGACGAAGTATCCCACCGCTGCCATAATGCTACGAGCCAAGGGTTTCGGAATGGGTAGCTTTTGGGCGACATGCGGTATGGTGGACGCAAGGTATACATTGTCAGAATACGCCCGCTGAACGATGTTGAGGGATCGCAAGCCCTCATTTGCAATTCCGGCGCTAATTTGGTGAAGAAGGAGTCGATAATTGAGCGTCGTCGCGCGTCGCATGTCGTTCATGAAATCTAAGCCTAAGCAGCGTACAGTATCACTGAAGTGTAAGGGGAAAATATGTTCCTGCGGCAGCCCAATCCCGATGCCCAAGGCGACGGACTTGTCAACGTTGATTTGGCAACCAGAAGCTGTACCGTAGGTTGCAATCCAGTCCAAAGCCGCAGCCATGTCGTCAGCTTCACGTATGACGATCATCAAATCATCCGCATAGGCGGTGCAGCGATAGATGGAGCCGCCGAACTGTATCCCAGTGAGCCTGTCTCGGAGACCACACAACAAATGTTCTAAGGCCAATGCAAATAACAATGTTGATAATGGACATCCCTGTCGTACTGTTTGGCGGATCGGCATGGGTTCCGTCAGTCTTCCATTAACAAGAACTCGAGAAGTAGCACCATGCAGAAGGCGTGTCAACACTGTGATAAAGGGGTCGGGATATTCCATGCGCCGTAGAACGGCCGTGAGGAAAGTGTGGCCCACACGGTCAAAAGCCTGTCTAAAGTCGATAGACGCCAGGGCTGCCAGCAAACGTGTCACCCGTGCAAGGGAGATGAGATATCTGTAACGACATAACGCTGTTCTGATGTTGTTGGGTCCCCCCAAGAACGTCTGATCGCTGGACAGGACGTGCAATAGCGTGCCGCGAATACGGTCTGATAACAGCCTCGAAAAGATCTTCAAGTCGCTGTTCAATAACGTTAAGGGGCGATAATCACGGACATGATTCCGTCCCTTCTGCTTATGGATGGGGACAATCAGACCTTCCAAGAACGGTGCAGGTAATGTTATACCCGTGGACATCAATTCCTGACAAATTTCAATCAAACGTGGTACTAACAGTTGTTCAAAGGCTCGATAGAACTCTAATGATAATCCGTCTATTCCTGGTGATTTATGGGGAGCACCTTTACGAATGGCGTCGAGCACTTCCTCTACTGTCACGTCTTCCAGCAAAGTCGGTACCATGTCTGGTGGAACCGTGGACATGTGCTGAAACAGTGTCTACCGTCTCTATATCAGGGAGCACTGCTGAATAAAGGTGAGCATAATGTCCATAGAAGGCTTCTGCTATATCTGCTTGTTCTACCACGTGTCGACTGTCGTCCGTTATCATGTCGGTTACCAGTGCCCTACGGCGCCTCCTGCGTTCTAGGATCACGTGGTGCCTAGATGGTCTTTCTGATTGTATCATGTCTGGAGCACACGACCGTATAACAGCGCCCTGTAAATGATGGCGTGCTAAGGAGACGAGCTGCGCTTTCGTGCGATTGACTATGATCTGCCTGACAGGTGAGGACTCCATAGCAAGACATTCCCGTAGGACGGTGTAATAAAAGTTTGCCGTGCTCCTCCTCCATGCCGCCGCTTCCCGGCCGTAAGCCATGAAGGTGCGCCTAAGAGCAGGCTTCGCACATTCAATCCACCAACTGAGGGTCGATCGGTAACGACCACGACGCTGTAAGGACGCGTTCCACGACTCTTCGATAGCACCTTTACATGCCTGCTCGTCCAGGTGGGCGACGTTCAGTTTCCAAGGGGGGCCTACTGCGCCACACACGTGCAGAGTGGAGGGCAATGGTGCAGATATAGGCTGTGTGGTCGGCGAATGCAGTGGGGCACAGCTCTGCTCCTCTCGTCGCCGTAGAAAGGGTGCTTGTGACATAAATCCTGTCCAACCGACTTGATGAATGACTTGTGTAATGGATGTAACCAGGACCTGGGCCATGGATGTGGCGCCACGTGTCGAGCAGGTGGAGATCACGCACTAGCATTTCCAATTCCGCACACGTGACGTGATGCGGCTGCTGATCAGACGGAGATAATGTACAGTTAAAATCTCCTCCTATCACCATATCGTCTATGCGGCCCAGAAATAGAGGCGTAATAACTTCCGAAAAAAAGCGGGCCCGATCTCTCCGTCTCCCTGATCCTGAAGGGGCATATGTATTGATGATTGTAGACCGTTGACAGTTACTGCCATGGCTCTTGCACTCGGTAAGTACAGTACGTCCGTAGCCGCCAAGCCGTCCCGTAGCCGGACAGCCACACCACAATCGATAAAAGAGGCGCGGGAGATGTGGGAGGTATATCCGTAGAAGTCAGGGAAACTAGCGACACATACCTCCTGCAAGAAGGCCACGTCGATGTCCGCCGCATCGAGCATGCGTTGTAGCATTGTCAGTTTGTATGATGCCGTTATCGCGTTGATATTGATTGCGGCAAGGCGGAAAGTGTGCTGCCTAGCGTCTTCACTTAGGGTAGACGCCATGGGAATCGAGGATAACCGCAAGAGATGCCAGACCCACCGAACCCGTGATAAATTATGAGTCTTTCACGCCAGGAGTGGCATCCCCAACGCCACCCGCAGTGGTCAGCATACTGGACTCGCATTCGGGAGGACGACGGTTCAATCCCGCGTCCGGCCATCCTGATTTAGGTTTTCCGTGATTTCCCTAAATCGCTTCAGGCAAATGCCGGGATGGTTCCTTAGAAAGGGCACGGCCGATTTCCTTCCCCATCCTTCCCTAATCCGAGCTTGTGCTACGTCTCTAATGACCTCGTTGTCGACGGGACGTTAAACAGTAATCTCCTCCTCCTTCTCCAATGCCACCCCCACCCCTGTCACCAGTGCCCTCCCCAGGAAGTTCCTCAACATCGTCCGACCACAGTCGGTGCAACACGATGTTGTGTAGCTGATCGGCTCGTAAATTTCTCTCACGCACGTCGTCTCTGGTAGAGCGCCATCCATCGACGCTACCTGCTGCATCTGTGGTACAAGAAGTATCTGGGCACTTGTGTTATGGGCAAGTGAACCGTCTACACCACTTAGATCCTCACCCGGCGCAGCATCCATGCCGTCGGACGAGATATCACCTTCTTGACCGGCCGTGTGTAGGAGGCAATCGTCAGAAGGGGTCCGCCGACGTCGCTTGCGCCGTCGAGGCGAACGTTGCTTTCGAACGTGGACATCCGTATCCGAATGAGGGAGACAATCCAGGGTCGTATCACCTTCTGCTAGGAATGCCGCGGTCGGGACAATGTTCGCGTCCACGTCCAATCGTTCTGATTGTTATTTTGCGTCTGGATTCCGTGGGACTGTTGCTGCTATTATTGCTGCGGAGGAGGCGACATATGGGTTGGTATCGGGTGTCCTTCCTCTTCCTCCCTTGGTCCTTCTGACGTCGATGGATGTGCCCGATCGCCCGTGTCGTCCTCATCTATGGTGCGCATCGTCGTCTGAGCGTGAGGGGCAGGATTGTCGTCCCCGTCGGGAAAACGGAGTCTCCCACTGGTGTCAGCGTAATTCTACGTTGTAAGCAGCTCGATTGAACATGGCCTACGAGCCCACATCCGGAACAGGTGCGCGGTTGACCGTCGTACATTATGATTGCACGGCAGCCACCGATGTTCAAATAGGACGGCACATGTTTCTTGAGCTCAAGTTTAATTTGGGGCTCACCATTGTAGACCGTATACGTCGAGAAAGTTTGCCACTTTTCTGCAAGGTGACTGATGACATTGCCATATGGTCGGAAGGCGTCCTTGACAACTTCCTCCGGGACCTCGAAGGGGAGCTCAAAACCCCGTACAGTCCTTAGGCCCATGCCTGCATGATCCACCGTGACTGCACCGATATGCACGTCAGAAAGTTTGAATCTGAGTGAGTTCGAGTATTTGGACACCACTGTCGCGCAGACCTCTGCACTGGTCATTTTAACATAAACCACGCTCGCCGTTATAGAAAAATGTATTCCGACGACAGTCGCCGGATCTAAACGTAGATCGTCGCGTATGAACTGTTCTATTTCATAGGCTCGAGGACGCGCGTGATCTGGTTGGAAAGTAATTTTAATCGTATCATGACGCCATGTGTGTGCCATAGCCGCACTGAACTTGGAACAAATACAACTCGCGCCGCGGAAAGGTAAACACAAGCAAAAGCTCACGGTCGCGCACGGCGGGGAGCAGCGGACGTCTTCGCCCCACCGTAGCCGAAAGCAGACTGACCCATTTGGCTATCCGTGCACGTCTCACTGCCAGACCTAAACTTCCATATGTTGTCAGCATGTGTTTACAACTTGTACCCGTGCATCTATTATGTATATTCTAGTACAACGGAGACATTTTACTTGAAAGCAGCTTGCCTAGTCTTAGAGGATGAACGCGATATTGCAGCGCCTGAGTTAATGTGAATTATGATGTAATGTTCCCTCAGGCGTGTAAGCACATATAAATTCAATTATACAAAGTTGATGTACGAGTACAGATTATAGACACGTGGTTGGCGACATATGCAAGTTTGAGTGTGGGTATGAGTCGTACTTCAATAACCAGTTCTGCTTCGAGTGCAGAGCAGGGAAGTTCTTGATTATTTCACTTGCTCCAGCGTCGCTTCTGTGGAGTTGCCGGCCGCGGTGGCCGAGTGGTTCTAGACGCTTCAGTCCGGAACGGCGCGACTGCTACGTTTTCAGGTTCGAATCCTGCCTCGGGCATGGATGTGTGTGGTGTCTTTAGGTTGGTTAGGTTTAAGTAGTTCTAAGTTGTAGGGGACTGATGACCTCAGGTTTTAAGTCCCATAGTGTTCAGAGCCATTTGAATACAAATGGAAAGTTTGAAAATCCGATCGAAGCCGCGTTCATTGGTGATGGAAGAGCTGACTTCCTGATATCATTTGCTTCGGAATTAGGCCCTTCTCCAATGCGGCCGTACTCATTCTCTCACGACACATGGTGGACGTATCGTAATGGCGCAAGCTGATGTGGTGCTTATCTCACACCAGTACTGTGTAGACATTTACGATATCGATGAATCCAATGCAACCTTTTATGACCCACTTATCAACATCTTGGATACGGCAATTACACCTGAAAATAATGCAACGCTCTTAGGTGCCTCTCAGCCTGAGAAAATTTACAAACTTATTGTGGGATCGCCTCCTCAAAAGTCCCGAATCTAGATGGACTTCACAAGGAATTTTACGCGCACCTTTGGCCGTTCTTGGGTGCTACCTTTACCTCCATTTTGAATGAAGCGTCACAGGGTAAAGTAGTGCCTATCTCGCTCGAAGTAGGAAAAGTTGTTTTAATCCAGAAACGGACTGCACCGGCTGCCCCTGATTGCTTTCTACCACTTACTTGGTTAAACTTTGCTTATAAGACTGTGGCGAGGGAAGTGAACAGTAGGATCTCTGCTCTGATAGAGACGATTCTTCCAAAACGCCAAAGCTACCTACCTGGTCATACCCTTCTTACTCCTTCAGTCGAGTGTCGTGACGTGGTTTCGGTTGCTGCTGTAACGTTCGTTCCTTGTTCCCTTGCTTTTCTAGACTTCGATAAGGCATTTGATTATATTAATCACGACTTTCTGCTTCGGATTCTGGGGGAAATTGGTTTCACTGTTGACACACGGTGAGTGCTCTCAAATCTGTCTACAGGTATGTCAGCGTCGGTGGTTGTTAATGACCAACTGAGGCCCCCAATAAATATCTGTAGGGAAGTGCCTCAAGGAAGCCCGCTGTCAATGACTTTGTTTGCGTTGTCTCTGGAACCCCTACTTCGAATGCTAGAATCGCAGGTGACAGGTTGGATTCTTTCCGGTGGGACTACAGCTGTTCGTGCATACGCAGATGACGTGACGGTTGTAATTCCCAATCCTGCTGAGATAACTTGGCAGAATGCTGATATCGATGATTTTTGTCGGAGTTCAGGTGCGAAACTTAAAAATGGTTCAAATGGCTCTGAGCACTGTGGGACTTAACTACTCTGGTCATCATTCCCCTAGAACTTAGAACTACTTAAACCTAACTAACCTAAGGACATCACACACATCCATGCCGGAGGCAGGATTCGAACCTGCGACCGTAGCAGTCGCGCGGTTCCGGACTGCGCGCCTAGAACCGCTAGACCACCGAGGCCGGCTGCAAAACTTAACGAAGGTAAATGCAAACTTTTCTCTTGTGAGGTTTTGGTGACGCGGTTGTTCCATGGGCTACAGCGGTGCATGGGCATACGTCTCTCGGTGCCATCATTGATCGTTGTCCACTCTTAACGGCGATGCTCAAATGGAAGTCCGTTACGGACAAAATTCAGGGAGTGCTACTAGAGTATGAAAGGCGTTTTCTTATTCTGCTCCAGAAAGTCCGAATACTGGGTACATATGTCTTATGCTAAGCTTATTACGTGGCCCAATTTTATCCGCTTCCATCGATGATGGCGAAGAAATTGTGTTCTTATGGATAAGACATATATTTCGCCAACGGTATAAGGTGATCACGAAGCCTCGTTCCTTTGGAGGACTGTATCTGACTGATATACGAAGGAAGACGCAGATGCTATATGTGCGTCATGCGATTTTGGCGGTGACTGAAGAAATTTTCACATTCACGTCTCATTTATTCCTCTGTGCCCGTCCCCTATTGATGATGGCCGCATAAATTATAAGTTAAAACACATTCGTGACTTCTATCTTGGGGTGAGCATTTTAGGGACTGACGTCTTATAGAGACCTCTCTTCACCATGAAATTTCTAAAGACTCGATGGGAAGCAGTCCGATTCCCGAATCTCGTTGAAATAGAATCGGCACATACAACCTGGTCGACAGTTTGGTTCAATATCAGTCTTTCGATTTTGCGGATGCGCGTAGCGTCCTCGTGATATAAGGTAGTAAATGACTTGATTCCGACGAACCACCGACTTTTCCGTATTGGGCTTAGTGACACAGATTTATGTAGTCGTTGTACGTCTTCAGTAAGATACGAATTCGCTTTACTTGTGGAGGTCATATGGCAAACTGGTCTTGGATCAGGACACAATAGGCCTTCCTTACTCGATCTTCTGAAACTGCATACACCAGCGACAACATATTGCCCTCAAATTCTTGTTTCTTTCCACGGTCGAAATCCCATACAGTTATGTGGTTGCTGGCACACTTCATTATGTTGTAGAAAGCTAGGGGGAAGATCACATGAACATCATGAAGTACATGATCACGGCCTATTGGACATGATTGCGAATGCCTCGCTATCGAGACCACTTCTTAAACATGTTGAATCTTGTTTTACGTCGGCAAGGTGTTGGTTAATTTCATTTTTCTGATATTTGTTCTTCTTTATTATGTATGTTCCAATCTGATTTGCTTCGGCTTGTCCTCTTCTGCTGTTCCTGTTCGTTTTCTTTTGTACATTGACTCAACACCGCTCCAGTTTTATTGTAAAATGTGTATAGGTGAACTTTAGGTACACATGAGCGTTGACAATCCTTGAAATCAAATTGTGAATTTTTTTAGTTTGCTATTTCGATTGTAATCTGGTTTCGTTTTCCTTCTACTTGTAGATTCTATTACAAACTATAAAAATAAATAAAAAACACAAAATTAAAAAATCACAAGAAACCAATATAAAAATAATTGTCGATACATATCATGTGAGTTTGATGGTGGTTTCTCGGCTACGTTCTCCGCTTTTTTTCTGTTATCATAATTAATCTTTCTCCTATTAAAAAATAGCCAGTTGGTAAGGCAACCGTTCGCAATAAGTGGGAAATTGGGATTCGAGTCCCGACCCGGCACAAATTTTTACTGTCGTCATTCTGTTGCGCAGCTGAAGGTTGCCCATATTCGCAACTGCGAATACGTTTCAATACTCATACGCAGTCTCTCGTCTCGTTCGCTTGATATTGCTGTTATGTGAAGTTACATAAGTCAGACAACAGCTTAATTTACGTCATCTTCTGACCCCCATAATCTTAGAATCTGAACTCCAGAGCTTACATCACGGTAGCAATTCAGTCGCTTCGCGAGAAGTTGTACTCGATTATCACCAGTGCTGTGACCGTTGCTGGTTGCAGCTTTCGCTGCGAAACGACTACAGCTATGACTCTGACACAAATTTGATAAAATTTTCGCAAATTGCGGCATTTACAATGAATCTACATCACTCGTGTGGCCAACCAATATCCTCTTTTTTCAGAGTAGTTTTACGTGTTTTGCGTGCAGTGAGAATCGTCGAGGGGCTGAAACAAATTTGTTCATTACCGCTAGTAGTCTCATTTATATAAATTATTTTTACCATGGAGAACAGGCTACCACCACTGCAAATGCAGCATTGTATATGGGCGTTTTCTCACGGAGTAAAAGCTGCCTCACATATGTTGGGTTCAAAGGAGTCGATACATCTACATTTATACTCCGCAAGCCACACAACGGTGTGTGGCGGAGGGCACTTCACGTGCCACTGTCATTACCTCCCTTTCCTGTTCCAGTCACGCATGGTTCGCGGGAAGGACGACTGTCTGAAAGCCTCCGTGCGCGCTCTAATCTCTCTAATTTTACATTCGTGATCTCCTAGGGAGGTATAAGTAGGGGGACGAAATATATTCAATACTTCATACAGAAACGCACCCTCTCGAAACCTGGACAGCAAGCTACACCGCGATGCAGAGCCCGTCTCTTGCAGAGTCGGACACTTGAGTTTTCTAAACATCTCCGTAACCGTATCACGTTTACCAAATAACCCTGTGACGAAACGCGCCGCTCTTCTTTGGATCTTCTCTATCTCCTCTGTCAATCCTACCTACTACGGATCCCACACTGATGAGCAATACTCGAGTATAGGTCGAACGAGTGTTCCGTAAGCCACCTTCTTTATTGATGGACTACATTTTCTAAGGACTCCCCACTGAATCTCAACCTGGCACCCGCCTAATCAACAGTTAATTTTATATGATCATTCCATTTCAAATCGTTCCGTACGCATATCCCCAGATATTTTACAGAAGTAACTGCTACCAGTGTTTGTTCCGCTATCATATAATAATACAATAAAGGATCTTTCTTTCAATGCATTCGCAATACATTACATTTGTCTATGTTAAGGTTCAGTTGCCACTCCCTGCACCAAGTGCCTATCCGTGCACATCTTCCTACATTTTGGTGCAATTTTCTAATGCTGAAACTTCTCTGTATAGTACAGCATGATCCGCGAAAAGCCGCATGGAACTTCCGACACTATATAGGAGGTCATTTATATATATTGTGAAAAGCAGTGACCCATAACTCTCCCCTGTGGCACACCATGTTGTATTCTGTCTGCTAAAAACTCTTCAATCCAGCCACTCAGCTGGTCTGATATTCCGTAGGCTCTTACTTCATCAGGCGACAGTGCGGAACTGTATCGCACGCCTTCCGGAAGTGAAGGAAAATGGCATCTACCTGGGAGCCTATATCTAATATTTTCTGGGTCTCATGAACAAATAAAGCGAGTTGGGTCTCACACGATCGCTGTTTCCGGAATACATGTTGATTCCTACAGAGTTGGTTCTGTGTTTCCAGAAATGACATGATACGCGAGCAAAAAACATGTTCTGAAATTACACCGACTGTAGCTCAAATTTTGTCTGTTACTTGTGTCCAACCTTACGCCCTGACCTTAATTCTTCCTGCTCACTGCGACTGAAGCATTGCTGTTAGTATTTATTTCCGATACCGTCACGACCAAGTTGACAGGGAGATCATTCCAGGTAAGCAAATATTTATCTCAAGATAGGGGCAAGAAGAAACGGTTAGAGCTACAGGTACTTCAATATAACATCATTGTGATCCAAACATTTGTTTCAATTTGTAGTTTACTTGATCATACTGCCTCAATCGTGCCTCTCTCTTTATCATGAATCACCATAAGAGGTACGGACGTGGTGGCGAATCCTTATCAATATATAATCAGAGTTATAAGTATACTAGATATACTGATAGCACGAACATGTCACGTACGCCACAATAGAGACGAAGTTCATCGCTTTAACAGCAGATAAGAAGAAGGTAGATACGTCTTTATCTTACCGGCTATCGGAGTTTCCAATCCAATCGGTAATGTGGCGAGAGTGATGTCATTGTACTATCAGTATATTTAATATACTGGAGTGAGTAGAGATTCAGGCATCTTCGTAAAATAGTGTGATATTCATGATATCTGGCGTTGGCTTATGGGCTTGATGATGGATTTGGCTATCCAAGACCCGATCGTGTTTGAGCGTATATCAATAACACGACTGTTAATGGGAAATAAGCTTTGTGAGCGATTAATATGATAATCGAGCAGCTCCAATCATCTTTCAAACGATTTTCATGTTAAACATTACAATTTGTTGAAATTACTGAGGTAATAAGAGTAATTTAATATTGAGTACTTCTGGATAAATAGAATCAAATAGTCCGATTAAACGACCTAGCGTTTCACAACATCCACTGTACGCGATGAAGTGCTCCTACTCACCACATTTAGCAGGATCCTCGGCCCTTTTGTATATGTTCAGAAATGTTCCTTACAAAAGGGATTCATAAATTAAGAAATAAGTAATACTGAGGAAAATTAAGTTATCAAATTATTTTAAGCCCGCTGGCCCCACTAACTTTTAACGCTGTTGTTTGGAAGTGCAGTTTCGTTACCGAAAGAAGGGTGCATTTGATTAGCACTGACACAATACTGCTACATAGTTTCGGTATTCTTGCACAGACAATCTACTGAAGTACGGGTGAAGGATTAGAAAAACTGTATTAAACTGAAATTAGGGGAAAAGACCAGACGGTTTCAGGAACTCACTGAATGCAACAGCGCTCCGGACTTTTTCCGCTTTAGAGGATCGATCGGTGCGCTGTATCTTTATCCGAGCCACTCCTGATCTGAATTGCCAAATACTTGACGGATCCTCGAGTAGATGTACACAGCACAGTCCGCCTGCGCGTATAATGAAGTGGGCGTTTCCCTGCAGCGCTCACAGTCAAACGGCTTGGAAGCTCTCTGCGATCTACCATTGGAAGGGGCCACAGAGGCTCTTCCATCTGTTCTGGTCTACTAAAGGATGAGATGCAGAGTGCCAGACAGTGGGTTCCGCCTTAATGAGTTTTATACACGCTGGAGTGCACTATAAAATTTGTCATGTGACATTAATGCACACACGAAGAACTGCAATGTTTATATATTATATGGTTTTTAGGTGTGCCTATGGAATAATCTCTCACATACGATTTCTGAACTTTAGTACTTGATTCTTAACGTTTCATGCCGCGTTATTTAACTGGTTTAAGGAGGTCAGGAATGTTTTTGATTAAGTACGTGAAGAGATACAACTAGCTGGAACGAAGATTAAAAATTAGAGATTTTGTGTTGTGGCATTAGGTCATATAATAAGAAAGGGAGAGAATAAAATAGTGACACATAAAACCGTACTATAGAGTACACAAGATGCAAGTGCATAATTAATAGATTTAAATTACTGCTAAAAGTACGAGCATTCTACATGGCGATTATTTCCTAGACTAGTAAGTCGAGTAAAGTAACAGGCAAAATCAAATTTACAAGATCCTCCTATATCACTTAACAATGTTTCATCTGACTGCATATATCTACATTACATATGAAATATTTCAGCTGTACGTCTCGTCCTAGCCCAGAAAATATGGCTAGTAATATAATAACCTTGAATCAGAAACATGGCGGTATGAAGCAACAACAAGACAATTTGTCACACAAATTAATGAACATGTCATAAATCAGACTGAGCAGTTACAAATCGACGTTGCTAGTCATGTGCGCGGTGAATCGTGACTCGATCTAGGAACTACAGCTAACGAGATTTCAGACGTGAAAACTACCATAGGAAGTATTCTTGAATATGCAGAGAAATTGAATGCAAAACTTGGTACTTTGCCACTACAGGAAGAAACTTTGATATCCAAGCAGAGGATTTCTGCATTCATCATGAAAATAAAATATGAATTTTTAAAAGACAAGGACGAATAAATTATAGAACGGCTACAATCATAATGAAAGAAAGCTGTGCAGCAAACTATCATCGAAGTGTGTCCCGAACAGAACACTTCTGCACACTCAGTTACAGACGATTTAGGACTCACACAAAAAGCCTTGACACAAGATTTCTCTAAAAGGCAACAAAGTGTCCAAACTCACCTTAATGATCAGACAGGTAGCATAGAAAAAAATTAAAAGCAATAAAGCAACAGGTTAGGAATGAGACATCCGAGTCCGCCTAGGTAGAGGAGACTTGGGATGTTCATCATAATCCGTGCCCAATGAAAATACTAACGTTAATGAAATACCCTGGAGTAATCTGTCGCCACAGAACCATGCAAGTAGGTGTATGGGGACAGAGCCGTGTTTTACTGTTATTCTGCCAGACAAAAGTCTACGCACACACAAAAAGCTTCGAAAATTCACCTTCATGACAAGCAGAAATTATGACAATGACTGGAACTATAATAATAGTTGCGTAGTGAGTTATGTCTCGCAGTACAGTTTTGTTGGCGCGCTACGGCACAAACGGAGCCAACAATTCGTTGATGCTAGCAAGCAAAGTCTGCCCAGTAAAGTAAGATTGACAGAAAGCCAAATGATTACTATCCTCTCGATTCTGTCTTGTTCACGACACGTATTACGTGTATTATAATACATTAGACAGACAATTTGTAAGCAGTACCTTTGTAGACTGCACTTCTGAAGTATTATATCAATGAAACGAAGTTTGCCATCTGCCTTACCTACCACTAAGCCCATGAGACAGTTCCATTTCATATCAGGGCAAATTGTTATACTCTGCTATATGTATGAGCTGATCGATAACAATTTTAACTCGGTCACTCTTTGCTAACATGTAAGTGATTTTCGTGCAGCGAAGAGCACAGTTTTCAGTTTCTGAACATGCAATATTTAAAGCGAGTTACCTACTTTGCATCACTTTGAAAAGTTATGAAAGATTGAATGAATAACTTTCCAGAGTGTACTTCAGTATAGACGACTAAATCATCGGCGAAAAGACTAACTCCATTATAAATATTGTTTGCAGGATCATGAATATATGTCACGAACATCAAAGGGCCTACATCCTGCCCCGGGACGCACTCGAAGATAATATTACACCTGCATCAGAATGCTGATTATTATCACTCAAAGGGCGATTTATTTGTTAAAATGTGCTCCATATTCTTACAGACTATAGTGCACGTCAGAAACGCAGACAGTTCCATAAAAATAATTCTGGCTGCAAATACTTTTATGTGCCGTTTCACCCGTGTCGAGAACGAGGACTTACCAGTGGTCTCTTTCTGTTGATATTTGTTCCTTGTTTATTATTGGTTGTGTTTATCTTTGCACGTAGCCGATACTGTTGGTGGAAATAGGAGTTAAAACTATCCCCTGCAGCGGCCACTAAGTACAAGTCTTGTTGAAGATGTGCTTGCATCCCAGTGTGGTTAGTGGTTCCACAGTGTGTGAGCAACCCAGAGAAACAGAATCTTATCATTCCGCACTGGAATGGACAAACACGACATTCTGGAATGACTTAGCCAATGCCGTTAATCGGCAGGAATGTGTCATGCACGCCGAACGACATTCTCAGCGTTGCATTCCGTAAGCTTGTTCCAGCGACTTGCAGACCTGATACCACCCACAACAACGGTAAAGATACTGGGTGATATAGTTCACACGCTGATCGTGAAGCAGCAAGTATTGAAACGAGTTGATGATTCATCATCGAGAGTGAGAAGAACTGGGCTCGAGAAATTTATTTATCCGTATTACTCGGGAAATGTGAAAGCTTCCGAACTCACGACCACCATTCCGTAGTGTATGTCTGCCAATGAATTCTACGATTAAGGAAGATCAGTGGTCCACGGCTTCTATTTTGTTGGCGGGTGTGGCGGCCTCAACGCACACACATCACAAGAACTATTCGCGGGAAGATGCAGATCCTCGACTGATCACAGAAACAACCAGTCACTTTCGCTCTGGTACGCACTTTTGTTGGACAAGATAAAATGTATTGTTTATCGTCCAGTTCTGCGCTACGATTTACCAGAGCTATTGGAGAAGGCTACCATTGCTGAAAGTCAACGTGGCACCCCCCTCACTGATCGTCGTGTGGACAAACCGAACGCGAATGTTTAATGAACGATGGATAGGTCTAGGAAGTATAGTACCATTATTTACCATACATCTGTCCTCGGTCGCTTAGGTTTATGACTACTTGCTAATTCAAAGGCAATAGTGTAATCCACGCCCATCACCAACGTGTTGTCCTCGAAAAATCGTGTGTCTCATGCTGACGACCACATGGGCAGGCGGACAGGTAGGTTCAGGATGTTGTCATTCTTTGCGAAAGGTTGTTGAAGGTTGTACGAAAATTAGTTGTAAGTACATTGAACGATTCCTATAGCGTCAACGGACATTTTATTTTCATAGGACAGACTGACCCATATCATTTCAAGTACTTGTTTCCGAAAATATGCTTACAATGCTGTATAACACACTGAGGCAAAAAACCGGTTACAGTTTGAATAAAAAGTGTTTACTCTTTGTCAGTTCTACCTATCATTATGATGCCTGATTAATGCAAGCAGCCCAGTTCGGGAAAATGCATAAGATGATAATAAATATGTAGACATAATTGCGCTGTGACCAGCTGTCACCTAATTTGGCGCGTTCATGCCTGTGCAGTTTTTCCTCAGACTGGTAAGTGTAGGAGGCTTCGGTCACAATCTCAGCACTGCGTTCGCTGCCCCTGAACACGTCGGCCATCTGCACCGACGAAATGTTGTGGAAATTTGAGAACACCGTTCGAAGTGTCGCTCGAGTACCGCCTTTACAACTAATCCGTCGGGAACACCTCAAACTGTACCTCTTTCATGTTGTCGTCTATTCTTGGAGTCGTTGTTGTTGGATCACTGTGTCTGCTTGTCTGTGTTGTGTTGGTGTTAGTGGCTGTATCTGTATTGTATTCATTGACTGGATTTGTTGTTTCATGTTGTGATTGGATTCTTGTTATACTCATTGTCTGATGTCTAGTTCTTTCTGTTAGGTATCTGTGCTTAGTGGTACCGTATGCCCTGTGAGAGACATATGACAATGATTTGAAGACAGGTAAACTGGTTTGAGAATCACATTGAAGATGCATTGTTAAAAAGGCGAAACGCGTTTTGAGCGTATAAATAAAGTAAAAAAGTAATGTGTAGCAAACAAAACGAGTTTTGGTCGTAAACTACCGCAATGTATATACAGCTGCTTCGGAAATAACCACCCCAAGAAACACTTCTTCGAGCCATAACTTTCTCTTTCAGAAAAAAATGATTAAAGCACCAATAATATCGATATAATACATATCTTAATCTTTAGAGGAATCCAAGTCATCGCACTGACGATCTACAAATTAGTAGAGTTAAATTCAGATTGTAACAACACAAAGAGAACAGTAGTGCAAGATTGTGCCAGGTTCACTCCTTCCATGGTACAGATAGTTTTAGGATGCATTATTATCATCAGCTAGGTTCCACGATTGTGGCCAATTAGTGACAGAACGTTGTGTATTATTTTTACAGTGGTCGGTAGCGATCAGCTGTACTCGTGATTTTGTATTTGTCTTTCCTGTGTTCGTTAACTATTTAGTAGTAGTAGTAGTAGTAGCAGTAATAGTACCTTTATTCATCCGTAGGACTCTTTTCACAAGGATATATGACATGTCAAAGAATTTACAAGTTTACACCAATTTAAAATAAGCTAATTCGTGTACACATATATTTACAGACTTCTAGTTACAGACAATCATTAGAATTACTACTGGTATACAATACTTTTTTTACAAATAACATATTAAATAATTTAGTGCGACACAGTTTATTCATATCTCACTATCAGTCACTGCACACACTATACACATTGTTTCATAGCACTTCACTCACTACACACCCACCCACCCACACACACACACACACACACACACACTGTGTAAGATGAAATAAAGCACAGCATTTTAATGATAAATCGCTATTAATAAAGCTTATAAAAGGAAGTTATTGCCACTTCTCCGCTTCAAGCAGGCTTGAATTCTTACCACACTCCTGAAGATATTTGCGTAATATGATTAATATTTTGACAATAGTATGTGCTGCCCATCGTAAACAACAGCTGCAAATCACTATCACAAGTTCACTGATAGAGAGCTCTGTCAATAGATGTTGTGATCATTGTATTTTGTTTATTTATTGCGTTACTACCTCGATGTCAACAGCAAAGGCTTAGCTACACATTGTGCATAAACAGGTACTTTTTCATATCCGTTGTAGTAACTTTTGGACCATGTCGCTATCCGTTGTAGTAACTTTTGGACCATGTCGCCTTTCCGCTTATCGGCCAGTAAATTTTCCACTCAGTAAGATTTTCTAAACTACCTGGATTCATTCCTTGTTGTTATAATTCAAGAGTAGCTACGCACGGAGGACTAGTGAGGACTTTAATTGTCGTATGGTAGCTAAACTTGGCGGAGATGCTAAAGTGTTAATGAGGAACCCATTGGTGCTGGGAAAAAAATAAGTTTCAGTTTTGGCCACCAGGGGAAAATCTGGCGGTGTACACTTTTTGCATGACGGGGTAACTTCCACGCTGTCATTTGACAAGCCATATCATGACTGAACACTACAGGTATATCAATAGAGAAGAGAGACCATGCGCAGTTAATGAAACTGTTTTATGTGACAGGAAGATATTAGAGTGTTGCATTGAGAGAGTGTCGCCGACTGAAAGGTCTGAGGAGAGCCCCAGTGTCATTAAATGGTGAGATGTGGGGCCAGAATTTTTTTTTCTGTATGAAAATCACCAATTAATTGAAATTACACAGCATTCGAAACGGTTTCTCCGTTACTGTTTGGGAGCTACGTCCTGATCTGATCACCAAATATGTTGAAACATATTAAACATTCGGTCACATTGTCCTTGCTACCAACTACCTCTTAACTAATATGACCCATTATCACGCTCTCCTTCACAGTACTGGACGTATATATGATGAATTGACTAATATCTTCACAGCGAATATTGTGGAAATGTAAAGTGCTACTGCAGTGTGGTTTTCAGAGAATGGATTGGTAGTCAGGTGCTTGTGTTGTCAGCTAGTCAACAGACTGTAATAACATTTAGAAGGTGTACTTGTGTAAATATACATGTTTTTAAATGTAATATCGCCTGTTGACTTTAACAGTCTGAAAGTAGGATAAATTAGAATGTTAGTGGGATTGTTTCAGGAGTCTGTGTTATTCGTCTACGATATATCGTATTGTAAAATGTTTCCAGGCCGACAGTTGTACAATACCTGTGGTTGCATACACTGAACAACACAAGTGATAGTTAAGTGGACTCTGACCTGTAAGAACTGACCATCACAGGTTGTGTTCAAAATGACCAACGGCAGCGGTAATACACACTTCCAGTCTGTTATGGAACGACTGCTGCACACGTGCTAGCATTTCCGTTGAGATGTCCGAGCAGGCTGCAGTAATAAGTCGTCGCATATTATCGAGCGTTGTAGCTATGTCCTTGTAGACAGAGTCTTTTAATTTTTCCCCACAGGAAAAAGTTTGCTGGTGTAAAATCCGGGCAGCTGGATGACCAAGGTACAGGTCCTCCGAGTCCAGTCCAACTATATGGAAACAGTTCGTGAAGACATGCTGCAAGACTTCCTGCAATGTGAGCTGGACAGCTATCATGTTCCGTCTACAAGTTCCTCCTAGTCTTCAGAGGAAGTCTTCTAGCACCCATGGAAGATTGTCAGGAGGCTGCGACACTTATAAAGGTTCAGTGTTCGTCTATGAAAAACGGACCTATGAGCTGATGGTTCATTATCCCACACCACACCTTTGCACTCCATGGACGCTGACATTCCACCTGACAAAACCATCGGGGACTGTCAATAGAGCAGTAGTGCGTGTTTCGGCGGTTTACCAGGCCATGGTCCTGCTGCTTAGCTGAGTGGTAACGTGCTCACCTCCCATGCAAGTGGGCCCTGTGCGATTCCCGGCCGGTGTTATCTTCTCCTCATCATCATTTCATATTCATCACCTGTGCGCAAGACGCCCAATGTGCGCCGACTGAAATAAGATTTGCACTTGGCGGCCGAACTTCCCCGGATAGGGCCTTCCGACCAACGGTGGTATACGCTCATTTCCACTTACTTGGCCATGATTGGTAATTGTGGCTTCATCACTAAACAAGGCACGTAATAAATTTGGAGTATTCCGTCGTAATGATCATGTACCGAAGTTAACACGATTCTCAAAATCGTGTCCATGCATCTCCTGACGCAGAGAGATGTAATAGGAATGGACACTTGCCTTACTCAAGCGCGGGAGCTAATGTCCGGATCAACTGCAACAACAGCAAGATCTTTAATTTCTGCCTTTGTTTTCTTCTGTTACGTGTTCTGGGGGTAACTGATTGAAGGGGTCGATATATAATCGCCGATATGGTTGACGCCTGTTGGGATATCTTGCCGCGTAGACCGTTCAAAAGCGAGCTGCAGTCTTTCTACACTATCCATACACCATAAGCATGTCAGCTTTTTCTGCATTGGTAATTCCCATCGTCCACTCACAACCTACTGCTTAGAATGTCACACATTAACTGACTAGAAAGTCGCAATGCACTCAAGGAACACACAAGCACATTGTCAGAACATCGCACGTAGGAACTACGCAGGTTGAACGAAACTAACAACAACAGTTGGTGTGAAAACTTTTCAAAATACAATCTCTCGTAAGTGACAGGCATTAGACTCACGCAACAAATACCACTGACATTCTAATTTACCTTACTTTTAGTTTGTCAATTTCAACAGGCATTCCTCCATTTAATAAAGTGTACGTCTGCACAAAAAATACACTTCCTAAGAATTATTACAAACTGTTGATTGGCTAACAATACGAGCCATTGACTGCGAAGCCATTCTACGAAAACCGCACATCCATAGCACTTTTCATTTCCGCTATATTTTCTGTGCAACTTTTAGATGATTAGTTCCGTATACAAGTCATCGCCTTTACGACAAAAAATAAAGTTCGTACATGGAAAATAGTTGCATTCCAAACAAATAAAAATTACTTCCATAGCTAATTAATGATACGATCTAATTTCCTTTCCTTCTCCCGCCCCCCTCCCCCCTCTCTGTCTCTCTCTCTCTCTCTCTCTCTCTCTCGTCTCTGGAGAATGAAGGAAATTGTTACAGAATCGTTACCCCTTATGAATTAAAGTTTTCTACGCTGAACTAAACATCACACATAAATTTAATGCATTGTCTTTGAAAGTAGCCCGTACAATTATTTTCAAATTTCCACAGCTTTTGGTATCACAATACAAACTCACCATACTATTGATATAAAAATCGTCGGCAGAGAAACTCTTACGATGAATTGGAATTGGTATGTAGTGGTGTCTCCGTAAACATATCGAGCGTTCCAGAATACAAATGGTTTGTTTTTAGGAATAAACGCGACAGAGTGACTACAGTATTTAGGTCACTCGAAGTAAAGAAAAACATACTTCTAGAGTAATGATTTCAGTGTCGAACGGGGAACAAAGAAACACTGTAAGATAAATTGCTCCTCGTCTTCTCTGACAGGCCACGAACACTTGCAAATACTGAACTACTCTGCACTCTATCGTTCTGCAACGAGACTTCGGCGAAATAAATTTGAAATGCGCTAAATCCGGCCTGTCGGATGCAGAAGGAAACACAAGCACGACTGTATATATCTCTGGCGTAAAATTTACTCGCCGAGTCTGTAGCCAGCGCTATGCAGCCTGCGGAAAGTATCGGGCTGTGCATTGCCGAAACATTAAATCTATTACTCGGTGCCGACTCCATCCATCTCCGCAATTTTTCTTCCTCCTTCCACTCCTGCTCCTCATCCTCCTTCCTCCTATTCCTCGCCTGTTTTTGTTTCGTCCGATCGGTTAACCAGAGATTTAAAGGCGCTGCTGGGATTCCGATGCCCGTTAACACGGCATAAATCTCTTGCTTATCTTACCGTGCCTAGGTCTGCGCAGCCGGATCCTCCGTTGTTTATTCCGGTGGCACGTGCGTACCACGCAATAAAGTGCGTGTCAGGCGTAATCGCACCTGAGCAATGTCGCCTCAGACGCGGAAAAAAGAGAAAAAGGAGTGAAAATACCCAGAAAAACTCTGAATTCTTCTCCGCCATGGCTAGGAATATATTAGTTGCTTTATATCTCTGACAGTAGGGATGCCCGCCTGTGGTGAGAGAGAGTAACCACCAGCTGTTAGCTGCAAGTAACAAAAATGGATGTGTACATTAGCAGAGAATGTATCTAAGAAAAAATACACGAGGCATAATTAGTGATGAAGTTGTGGCTCTTTCCGGGCAACATTTTCTATACGAGAACTTGTTCCGTAGATCACAAATTGTGTACAGATGATTTGTTTTGTATGTGGCTATTTGCTGGTCTTTTACAGAGAACTATATGGTTCAGTGACATAAGTTAAGAAATTTTAAACACATTAAAAATAATTCCATTCCGTTTTGCGAAGGTGGTACAACAATCTTCTATTGATTCTACTTAAAAAAACAGTAACAGGTTGCTGAATGTTTTTTATTAACTTAAGAATGACGCGTTTCGCCCGAATAGGATATGTTAAAAGATCAGAAATTATCTGCCAAAATGCATCCGTCAAGATGCATAACACCCAATAAAATATATAAAATGCAACCCCATGAAGGCGACGACAGGAATACCAGCACAGAACAGGACCTCGAATGCAAACCGTAAACAACCGTACACTACAACGGCCCAGAGGACGGTCCGTATTCACATAGAGCAAAAATACTGAAGATAGGAGCTCTTGGAAAATATTCGGCTAATAGTAGTGACAGTCACCAATCGGCGCTGCCATCGGGCTTACAGTGTGATAACAGCGTAAAAGTCAAATATTAATGGATAAATTAAGGAATAAATAAAACATAATGAGTCGTACGGGAATACAGACACTAACCGGCCGGTGTGGTCGAGTGGTTCTAGGCGCTTCAGTCTGGAAACGCGCGACATCTACGGTCGCAGGTTCGAATCCTGCCTCGGGCATGGATGTGTGTGATGTCCTTAGGTTAGTTAGGTTTAAGTAGTTCTAAGTTCTAGGGGACCGATGAACTCAGACGTTAAGTCCGATAATGCTCAGAGCCATTTGAACCATTTTTTTGAATACAGACACTGCAGGACACGCCAGGTTGAAAGCTATGCACAGAGACATAGAAAACCTTTATACTCAGAAGTAGTGTAAGAGAATAATAAAATAGAATAAATAATGCTATAAGATGAGGATTAGACTACAAATCTATTGCTAAAAGGTAACAATGCCGAAAAGATAAGGTACAACGGCATACAGATGAGACAAGACCGAGGCCCTCGTAAAAAATCTAAAGACTAATAAATTGTTTAAAAATGGGAAATACGCAATCATAGAAAACCCAATTCTTGCTTGATGACTGATCATTGAGTAACGTTTCCTTGCGTGTGATCTCTTCAAGCAGACTGAGCCTCTTACACTTGGGAGCGTGGTGCAAAACCCTTATGCTTCCGAACATAGCTGGCTGGTGACACGGGATTTAAGTCGTTCAATGTAGGCGGAATTATGCTTAACCTGTTCCTCCTGAGTGAATACACGCTCCTAAAACCTAATTTTAAAAGCTCTTTCCGTGTAGCCAATATGTTAGTTACTGTCATAAATTTGTTGTAAATGAAACACGGCTTTAACATGAGGGTAAACATGATTCTACTATACTACAAGAACTATCAAGCTATTGTTTATATGAAATAAGTACGATTCATCTGTGTTGGTTTACACTTAATGTGACATTAGTGGTTTGTGCTTGTACGACTGCTGCGATTTTCTTTCGACGAGTATTGTGATGATTGATCATGCTCGAAACGAGTAAATTAATTATTCCTAACAAGTGTATCATTATTAATTATTGACCTTGAATAGTTGCAAAGATGTCCTAAATCAATCTTTTAAAGGCTGGAGGCATCTCGCACGACACTGATTTGCAATTTAAGCAGCTTACTTTTGTACTTTAGCGTTTTAGGTGTTCTGTAATGTGGTGCAGCTGTACAACATAAAGAAATTTAATAATATATCATCATTGTTTAATTAAATATTCGTTCATGAGACAGACTTTTCAGATTAGATTTAAGATTTGCTTTGCTACCTGTTGTATAAAATATCAAAGAATTCTGTCGCCATATATTCAGTTCGTCTATGAGCTATTGACAGCTTTAGTGATGAGCAAGGCTATAAATTTTTCTTTTGGTTATAGGTGTGGACAAATTAATAATTTTCAGAAAAAAGTGCAGTGGACTGCGTGCGAATTATTGAAGATATGCCTTCAGTATATGTGCAGGAAAAACGTCACAAATTATTCTCATCGCTCGCTTTTATGTAATCTCATATCTGTTAGGGAAAACTCGTAAACACTCTTCTCCCAAGCCTATATGTTTTAAAGAATCGAAATTTTGATGTAGAAAATAGCTTCAAAGTCCGCTTACGTTACGTTTGAATAAGTGTGATAAATATTTTGCGTTAAGTGGTTGAAGAAGCGATACAGTAAATATGTTGGTTGTATTAGTTTCGTATTATTCACTCACAGCGTAACGAAAACGTTATAATGAAAGCTAAATTTTCAAACAGTGTATGACGTAGCGTAACCTGAATTATGTGTCGTACTATGATACAATTTTGCAGATTAATTCAGTGGTATATGAGGATACAGTCTGAAAACTGTTTTCTGATACAGTTAGTAGTAAAAGAGTAACAAACTAAATCGTTATGATGGATGCTGAAGTTTTACAAAGTGAATGTTGAAACTGTGAGGGATAAACTTTCTTCCTTTCATGATTTCATAGGGTACCGAGCAGGGTGGCGCAGTGGTTAGCACTGGACCCGCATTTGGGAGGACTACAAATCAAACCTTCATCCAGTCATCCACATTTAGGTTCTCCGCACTTTCCCTATCACTTCAGACAAATGCCAGAATGGTTCCTTTCAAAGGATACGGCTGATTTCTTTCCCCATCCTTGACACCATCTCAGCTTGTGCTCTTCCTCAGTAGCAGAACAACAAGGACTTAAGTGCATTTTGTTAGTGTGGGTTGCCTATGTCAGGGGCAGGTATTCACTCATGGTCAAACCTTATTCTCCTTTGACAGGTACTTAACCTGTTCTTCTCCTTTGATTGTCAGTTACTTAACCTGTTGGTCTCCAATGATTGGCAGGTCCCTAACCTATTGTTCTCCTAAGAGGAACCCCCCTTTTGATTAATAGACACTTAACCTATTATTCCACCACCCCTTACGACTCCTCTCCTCGCTCAGGAAACCTCACTCATCGCAGGTACAGGTACACTTTCAGGTCTGAGTTATTGGATAGCCCCTCTGACTCTTATCAATTTGATTGACTACTTAATTAAATTGATCAATCCATTACCCTCTCCCCCTCTGGCGAACCTCTCCTCTCCCACCCTTCCACCTGGAAACTGTGTGAAAATGTCTCAATTAATCGGTCATTTGAGGGAATTTGATTTCAGTGTATAGAATATTGTTTCAACAATTTAGACAATGTGTAGAATATTGTTTAGTTATTTATGTAGTTAAAAACTTTGTCTGGGAATAAATTGCTGTGTGTGAAATATTATTTAGACAATTTATAGAATGTGTGGAATTTTGTTTATTTAAACAATGTAGTGGATTCAAGGCATGTTATGGAATATAGCTTAATTACTTATTTAAAAACTTCCTCAGGAAATCGATCACCACCATCACACCATCCCCGCCACCCTCGCTCCCTCCCCTCTCCATCCCATAATCTATCTGGAAATTGGCGTCTCTGTGGTGGAGAGGAAGGATTGAAACGTCCTCTTAGAAAAATTATACACGACTGTGCTTAAACTGACACACAATATTTTTAGCGCAACGCAATCTGACTTCCTAAAATCCCTATGAAAGAATGGCCCTGACTGACATTAACCTATACGTTTCACAAATCACTTACCTCAAAAAAATCTTCGTTACTCAAGCTACTGAAACACAGCGAGCGGCACTACTGCCAGCTAAATAAAAGATTCAAATTACGGAAGTCACTAACTACTGAGGCACAGTTAACAAATGAAAGATTTTAATAGAGAACAAACAATGTATTTACCTTAATAGTCATATATATATATCAGTTCATGACACCAATTCTTACCAATTTCAAAACTCCGCCATCTCTCTCCCCACGTCCACCACTGCTGGCGGATCACCTCCAACTGCCAACGCTACGTGCTGTTAGCATCCAGCTGCCGCTGCCCAACACTACAGTGGCGAATATTACAACAATGCCAACCAGCCACAGACTGCACACGGCACAGCCAGTGATTTTCATACAGAGCGCTACGTGGTGGCGGCGTTACCAATAAAAATACTTAAACAGCCTATTTACATAGCCCCCATGCTCCCCACAAAAAAATTTACAAACTCTTTTGGGCAGTGCACAATACAGATTTGAAAAATTTTTTCATAATTACAATAACAAAGTAATGAAATGCACACACTTACTGATACAATGTTGGTCAAATGTTAAAATTTTCTCACAGTCCATAAAGACAATCCTGATCGTTCATCACAGTGAAATTGCAGTGTTTTTCTCAAAGTCTGAGCAATAAAAGAAATTGCACTTGGAAGTACTGGATTTCTAAGCAGTGTTGAAGAAGTAGTGTTGTCCTTCCAACAGAAAGACAGTGCTGACTCTTGACATGCTGACAGGTAATGGGCCACAACAGAGCAAACCCGCAGCAGAGTCAAACGAAGTTGAAGACAATTTGTAGGTAGGTCATCACAGAGCAGACCCACTGCAGTCCTTGTAGAGATTATGGTATTGGTGGGTCATCAAAGGTGTAGACCCACTGTAGTCCTTGTAGAGATGGCCAGCAGCCATCTGTTTGACTGTGCAGGTGCACAATCACCATTGAAGAGTCTTGCAAATAATATAGCAAGTCCATAACCACCACATGTGCACTCACAAAAATTGTCTTTGAAATGTCCTTACAACCATCAATGCTGTTATCCAGTTCCTTACTGAATTATTAACACACGTGCAAACACTATCAGTCACTACTTCTCACATATTGTCCATATACTATGACCAACCGAAACGTGTGCAGTGAAATGTAATTTACAAGTTACTTAATTTGATGAACTGGTGTCAATTACAATTTTATAACATAAGAATACAATAACAAAGGTACAAAATACATCATTAAAGAACATAACAATACAGACAACATTAGCAGTAGTACAGGCTTTACAAAAGAATCGAAATAGCAAATACATCAGTGTTACAAAAATTATGACATAAGTACAGTACATACATAAAGTTCAGAATAACTTTTGAAACATCAACTTCACACATGAGCATTAAAACAAAACACAATAAATAATGTCTGAACATATTTACAAAGACAATAACATAGTATTTGAAAAATTCTACAACATAAATCTTATTAGCTAAACACATACAGACGGGAAAAAGACGAATACACAAGGGTACATAAACACATAGAGGGATAATACGAAAGGAAAGGACGGGGTTTGTTTTACTGCAGTATTTTGCATAGAGATCTCCCTTAGTTTATCATTATTCCCAAAAAGTCCTATCTAAACCTGCTTTCTGTATTCTGTTCACATCCTCTTTCAAAAATAGTTTTTCTCCACTGTACACTACTTTTTTGGCCAAACCATTTTCTTAAAGCTTCTCAATGCTTTTCTCCCAATTCATCATAGTTAGTTTCTTATATAGCCTACTCCCTCTTAAGCTAACTTAAATCTACTGAGCTCAGATGCTTAACTAAGGGACAAGGCAGCAGCAGCAGCAGTAGCAGCATCAGCACAAAACAATTAATACAAACAGCAATGACAAAAAAATGTAAGTAAGCATAGCGAGCAGCAATAAATGTAATAATTTATATCTAAACATGACAAAGCTGAAGCAGAAAAAAAAACAGTAAAAATGTTTAATACCTATGTCACATCTTAACACTAGAGTGATGCATCATGAGAACATACGCTAGCAGATAAGTTACCAAATCGTAAAAAAATTATTTTTGCAATTCCCATGAAGGGAAATGTCTATTTGGGCTCTCTTTTCCAAGAAAGTAAATCATAAAATGATTCTTTACTGGGTCTGTAGACAGAAAATAGTGATATTAGTACATCTATTAAATTTTATTTTAACCAATGCTGCAGTGCAGATAGAAACTGAATATTAAACAAAATGAGCAATCTCTCAGCTAGAAAGACAATAGATATAAAATGTTTCTCATCAATCCATTTCAGTAAATATCATAAATTAAGAACTCTACAATGTAATCATGTTTTCAAGTTTGAGGGTGCGGTATTTACGATGCTTTCTACAAAGGAATGTCAATACCGAGGATAATGGCCATTTTTTTTTACCTGTGTCTCTGACAGGCACACACTGGCTTTCTTTTGTCAGGTGGTTGTCGCACAGCTGGGTGCCCACGACGCATTACGTGCAGGTGATCACTTAACTGTCTTATCGAAATATTTACGACAACCAGTTTCCGCTACAGTGGCAGTCTCATATAAAAAAAATTCACAGGTCAAGAATTTGCGTTACAAATCTGTAGAAATAAAATCATTTAAATATAATAGTGTCCAAAAAAATTTCACCAGCATTGTAATACATTACGCATTTACACACATTTCATAACTCTTCTTGGTTTCCAACATCCTTTTTCCCTAACCTCTACTCATTATTTCTTACCTTATTCGTCGACACTTCTTCAATATTCCATCATAACAGATAAGTAGCATAATCAAATAACTCATATAGCATCAGCTTATTGATCATAAACATACCGCAACAGCATAATACACATAGTCATCGTAATAATAACATCATAACACCTCAGTCAAATTCTCAAAATCGTCGTAGCCTCCTCCAATAATTTCAAAACCTAAAAAAAATCTCTGCTCATATCAAAAGTGTCATCTGCCTCAAACGTACTTTAAAAATCATGATCCCATACCAAATACATATTCAAACCTCTCATAGTATCACAATGGTTCTGAAAAAAATATGAACAGTTCACAAAGTACAGACAAAATACAAGCTTGTAAGTGCGAAATTATCCAACTGTGTAATTACGTAAACATCTGTCACTGTTGTAGTAAAATAAATGTTTGTCTCTCCCAGTTAAATGATCAGATAGCTGTGTAATTAATGTGTAAGAGAAATACGGTACCGATGTGTGAAGTTGTATAAGCAAATACCATATTAGCTAGGGCTCCTTGTGCTTGCCATACACATGGTACACAAAGTAAGCGTGTACCCCCCTGAGGATAAATGTAATTATACCCTCAGGTGTTACAGATTACAGCAAAGGAATGAAATGTATCACAAAAAACTTTCTTCTTAATTCAACAATATTAATAAATAAATGGTTTAATACGAAATTAATCACTCAAATGCGTGCCCTGTGTTGCTAAATGTGCGATTTGCTGTAAGATAATTCTGTGGAACTGTCGTAGTTATCGTCCTCTGTAAGCAAAGTTCTGCTGAAGTCAATGTACTTACCTTATCATAAACGAAGGTGAAATGCTTTCTGTATAGATATCGTAGTTATTACGTACCTTACCGTGATCAAGAAAGTACTATAATGTAACTTATTGTTGTGCTACGATAAAGGCTGTCTCATTGTAGCTATACCACAAAAGTTACTACTAAAACATGTTTTACTTTCCAGAATAATACAGAAAAACTGTGCAAATATAAAACAGAAACACCGCAAAAGCAACATTGTAAATTGTCACTCATTAGTAGCGTCGTGATATAATCATGTAGCTGTCAAATAAACTAATCACTGTGTCATCTGGTATCCCACAGAAAGTACTTTAAATCCAGAATGTATTTTCAAGTAAACCAAAATGTTGCATTAAAATCTCATTAGCAATACTGGTAAATGTTCTAAGTATGTGAGCCTTATAGTCGTTACGTAATTGTGCAACTAACAAGCAAGAATGTAAACACGAAATAACACAGTGATGTCTGTTCACTATAACAATGCACTCGTAAATACTGTCTAAATATGTTCCGTAGGTTCTAGACTGGATAGTGAACTTCAAAACATTGTTGCATGTTAACAGTTTCTAAGTGTGACAAAGCATACTAGAAATGTGAAGTGAAATGTTTTATGGCAAAGACAAAGTTAAAAAGCAGATTATCTTTCAATAAACGGTTTTACATGTGAAATGTGGTGTAAACCTTTACTCTTCCTAGTACGCAGAGTTTCAACTTAAACGCAATTATCATGTGGTATACGTCGGATTCTGTAAGGTCCATTGTAAACTAGAAAGAATTTGTGACTCAAGTGTTTCTACTTATGTGACAATGGATGAGCTTTAATGAGAACTTTCTGACCAATATATAATTTCTTTGCATTTGCTTTACCGTGTAATTTTTTCCTTTTGTCTGCAGCAGAATTTATATTTTTAATAGCCAAATCAATTATGTCTTTGTGTCGAAGTTTACGTGTATTCGGAAAAGGTACAAGCTGTCTGATTCTGTTTGGTGGTTCTTTATTCTTGAGTACAAGAACCGATGGTAAAGCAGTGGAGTCATGAGGCATTTCATTCAGCACGTTTTGAAATAAGTGTAAATATCTGTCCCAATGCTGAAGCTTTCTGTGACAATAAAGACTGCAAAGCTTATTGATTTCTTTCATAATCCGTTCAGATGGGTTACAACGTGGTGAGTACAATGAAATAAAAACAGATTTGATTTTATGGCTACGAAGCATGCGTGACCAAACAGCAGATTTGAATTGCGGTCCGCTATCTGAAATTACTTTACTAAAGTGTCCAACTTCACGTAAGAAATTTCTAACAAAGGCGTTCGATACAGACCGTCCAGTGGCTTTATGTAACGGAGTGAAAGAAACAAATTTTGAAGTAAGTTCAACAGCGACTAGAACGTACGAAAATCCATTAGATGTTCTGACAAGCGGTCCCAAGAGATCAACAGCAGCAAATTCTTTTAATTTAGAAGGAATGATAGGAAACAATGGAGCACGATGAGACACAGTAGGTGGTTTCGCCTTTTGACAATGTTTACAAATAGACAAGACTCTTCGAATTCTCTTTTCCATATTGTTAAAATAACAAGTCGTTCGAAGAATATGATAACATTTTCGTGGACCAAAATGTGCATAGCTGAAATGAATGTACCAAATGAGCTTATTAACAAAATAGTCTGGAATGCAAAGTACCCATAGTTTGTCATCAACAGTGCATCGTTTGAACAGTATGTTGTTTCTAACCAGATAATAATGCCGAATCTATGTGTGTGTCTTTTCATGCCATTTACTTTTGATGTCTTTCCAAATCGGAATTTATCTTGTTCATGAGCAATGTCCTTTAAAGATGTGGTGATGAAGTTTTCAAAGGCGACTTTCTGGATGTAAAGAATACTGAAATTTCTCTCGAGGTTGCTTTCTGTGTTACTTTTCCCAAGCTCAGCCGGTGCGCGTGACAGTGCGTCCGCAACAATGTTCTCCTTGCCGGGAATGTAGATTATTGTGAAGTGGAATTCTTGCAGAAACAATGCCCAACGTTTTAACCTGTCATGATTTAATTTTGAAGACATAAGAAATTGTAATGCACGATTGTCACTGTATACTTTTACGTGCTTACCATAAAGAAAGAAACGGAATTTGTTAAATGCCCAAACGATAGCTAAAGCTTCTAATTCAGTAACAGAATAATTTTTTTCAGATTTTGTTAGCACTCGGCTAGCAAAAGCAAGGGTTTTCTGAACAGTAATGTCATTTTCTGTGGCTTCTTGAAATAAATGGGCACCAAGACCGACTTTAGAAGAATCCGTGCTAAGGCAAAAATCTTGTGAGAGATCTGGATGAGCTAGTATTGGCGCGTTAAGTAACGATTCTTTCAAAGAATTGAATTCCAACTGTGCTTGTTCGTCCCAGTTCCAAATAGTATTTTTTTCCAGTGAGAGAACAAAGTTTTGGTGTAACTAGAATTCACATATTCAGAAAACGACGGTAAAAATTTACGAGACCTAGAAAACTGCGGACTTGTTTTTTTGTGGATGGAACTGGAATGGCTCTGATTGCTTCTAACTTTTCAGGATCCGGCTGGATGCCTTCAGAAGAAATAATATGTCCCAAAAACTTCACTTTTGTCCTACCGAATTCAGACTTTTCCAAGTTAACTGTAATTCCAGATTCTGCAAAAATATGTAACACGCTGTTGAGGATGCGATTATGTTGTTCCCATGAGGCTTCTGCTATCAGAATATCGTCCACATATAAGGTGATGTGACGTTTTAAGAAATCAGGTAATATGGAATTTAGCCCGCGAATGAATGCTGCTGAGGAAATGTTCAAACCAAAAGGAAGTTTCCGAAACTGATAACAAACGCCGAAACAAAGGAAAGCTGTGTATTTCTACATTATGGATGAAGTTCGATCTGATAAAAGCTGGATCTGAGATCAATGGAAGACAACACTTTTACACCATTAAAATTTTGAAGAAGTTCTTCCAACGTTTGCGGCCTGTCTGCTTCAGGAGTAATGATAGTATTGATTTGTCTCGAATCTAAGACAAGCCTGATCGATCCATTTTTCTTCTGAACAGCATGTAATGGGTTGTTGTATGAGCTTACTGCAGGCTCAATAATGCCGTCGTCAAGCATAGATTGTATTTCTGTTCTAACAAGGTCCCTCTAATGTGCTGGAATTACGTATGGTCTAACACAAAATTTAGTATGCTCACGAACACGAAATTGGTATTGAAATCCCTTGATTGTTCCTGTTTTGTGAGTAAAAACTGTGGAATGTGCTTGTAAAATCTCAAAAAGGTCCTGCCTATCAGTGTCATTACAATTCTCAATTGTTTGAATTTTATTCTGAATTAACTCATTAGTTTCAATTGTGCCGTCGATATCATCCCTGTCAGTACTTGCAGAGCGACTGTTAGTGTCTAGTTCCGTAGAAAATTCCGAACTGTTGTCTAACAGAAGGTAAAGCCGATTAATTTCCTCGTCATGGTTTGAGAGCCAATCTTCAAATTTCAAAGCTATTGACTTACCTTCTTTCTCTAAACTTATTTCAGCATCGTGAAAGTTTAAGATTGCTATGTATTCATTCAAAAAGTCTACTCCCAGTATAATTTCCGTCGACAACAATGGAACAATAAGAAAGTTCATAGAGAAGCTGTGGCTCTGACAAAAGAATTCTAAGTTGGTTTGTTGGCGTACATCTACACTTTTTACAATGACTGCACCTTGTAATTTAATCTTGCGTAACGGAAGTGTGGGGCAATCATTCGATTTGTTGCATTCGCTAAAAGCTGTTTCACTAATTACTGAAATGGGACTGCCTGAGTCAAGTACTGCCATAAATTTTACGTCATTTACAGTAATGTGAATCAAAGAATATGCAATGTTGTTATGTTTTACGTCGTGTTCCTGGAGTAATATGTCCCTAATGTCTTCCATTTTAACGTAATTACTAGCTACGGCAGCTGCGTCATCAGTTTCATAAGTACGTTTTGAGGCTGCCAGCGGTATGAGTCATTGCCTATTGTGTGTTTGTTGGCACGCGTCGTTGTTGGGATTTGGAGACCTAACTTCTACAAGTTCACCTTGTCGAGAGGGCCCTGCTCTGTTTGATTCCCGCCAGTTCTGCTGCAATTCAGGTCTGTCGTTACGATCATATCGTCTGCCGTCATGTCGGTAGATTCCATAGTTTCTTTCTTGTCGGTCACGTGGTGGAGAATTTCTCTCTGAATCGTAACTGCGCGCTGGACCGTTGCGTCTAAAGTTATTCTGTCTCCCTTGATAGTAATTATTTTGGTTCCCATATTGTCTGTTTCTCTGATTGTCTCTGTGATAGTCATTACCGCGGAGAGGTGACCTTTCCCTGTAATTATTACTAGTCTGCCAACGGTTGTCATACGGGTGGTGTCTGTTTTGGTCACGATTTGTATTGTGAGAATAGCCTTGTCGTGTCCAGTTATTATTTCTTTCATCGCGGAATTGCGACGGATGTGACCTGTAATTGTTGTGTTCCTGTTTTCGCGTTCCCCGATTGTCAGTGTCAATTTCTAATTCTTGTAAGAGTCCCTGAAAAGCTTCAATGTCGTCTTTGCAACGGCCTGCCAAAATAATATATCTTAAATTTTCAGGCAATTTGATTAAGCAAATGCGGATGAGTTCTGACGGGCTGTATGGGTTTGACAGGTACTGATTCTTGTGCAACATGTCTTCAAAATATTTCACAAGACTGGAAAATTCAGACTGTTCGAAATGTTTCATCATCATGATGCCATGTTTTACTCGGTCTTGTGTGGCTTGGGACCAAAATGCTGAGAGGAAGGCATGGTAAAATTCTCCTTCACTGTGGCAATCGTGAATGACCGATCGCATTCTTACAGCTGGTTCATTCTCTAAGTAGCCACACATAAATTCAAATCTGTGCTCTAGTGACCAGTTGGGAGGAGAACAATGAGAGAATTGATAGAGCCACGCTTGTGGATGAATGTCGTTGCCAGAATTCTTAAATGTTTTGAATTTACGTGTAGTAATGAACAGCTTATAGTCAAAATCATCGTGTCGGCGGGTCGCATATCGGCCATTGTTACGTCGTTTCGGCGGTTCCATCTCAAAATTCGGTGTACTTTGCCAATTTCTTTCATAATCTCCAAAGTGCCCTGTGTTGTTATTTTGTGGCAGTTCCGTATTTTTATGTCCCTCTTCCCGTATTGGAGTGCGAGTGTCCTCTGAAATACGTAATTCTTGTATTACCTGTGTCAACTGATCTTGTACTTCCCGGATTTCTCTTTGGTGTTGCGTATTAATTTGATTCTGATTTTGTTTGAATTTCCTAATTTCTTCGAACTCTTCTGTGTCATTAAAGACTACCGGTTTTGTGTCATTCAGATTATCATCTACCTTCGCAGATAAATTAGTGAACTGATCTGAAAGTTCGGCTACTTTCTCCGATAGTGAACACATTTCCTCAGTGTGTTTTTCTGAACCAAGTTTCAGAGTGTCCATTTGTGTTGAAATCGAATCTACTGTGTCCTTTAAGTTTTCCTGAGTTCTTGCAAGTTGCGTAACCGAATCAGTGGATGCAACTGAGTCCATTTTAGCTTGCAAGGTGTCGTGATTTTCACGAACAACAGTTTGCAATTCTTTTATGGCCGCTTCGTGATTCTGTAATGAGTTTTCATGCCACGAAAAAATAGGTTGAAAATGCTCACAAATTTGTGTTTTTACGTCATTACAGATTTTTTGACATTTCGATTCAATGTTATGTAACTCAGTAGTTAAATCTTCACGTGTTTGTTCAAGTGTGGTGTCTAACTTCCGAAGATTATGTTCCATTGTGTCCAACTGTTGCTGTGATTGTCTCTGATTTTGTTCCATTGTGTCTAACTTTTGAAGATTATGTTCCATTGTGTCCAACTGTTGCTGTGTTTGTCTCTGATTTTGTTCCATTGTGTCTAACGTTTGAAGCTTTTGTTGTGTTTGTTTCTGATTTTGTTCAAGCGTTGTGTCTAACTTTTGTAGCCTTTGTCCCATTTGTTGCATTAACTGTAATAACAGTGCACTGGTGTCTGAAACATGTTCCTCAGTGCTTTTCGGCAGTGCATTTGAACCGGCAATATTCGCATTTTGAAAAGCAGAAAATGTGTCTTGATTTATTTGAGAAAACGGTGAGGACGCAAAATCTGAATCTACAGTATGTGCAAGATTGTGTCCTGTCATTTCGGAATCCTGAGACGAGCTGTTGCCGACCGATCGATCGATAACGCTTCTCTGTTCACTATTTGTTTCACTGCCTACACCATTATTTGCAACCCGCTCCATTTCCCTATACACAATTACCAAATTACTACTTTGAACATTAGTTAATTCATTACATGGTGGCGCTAACACACTGCTTTCGTCTTCACTGTCATTTCTCAGTTTACTTTGGAGCCTAGTATTACGTTTTTCACACGCCATTATTGTCACAATTTTTCACACGACAACACAGAAAAACACAATTTGAAGAACGAAAATAAGAGAACACATTAACATAGCAAATAATATCTAGTTAATTGCAAGCGCAGATGCGAAATACTTGGTGCAACTCTACATGCATACGACAACTGTTTTACTGTACAACAATCAAAAACTACAACTACCAGGGAGATTCTCTCTACAATTACGCGATAGCAATAAACAAAATCTACACTAATTACACAAACTACAAGAAAAAAGTCAGAAGATTCCAGTGAGGTATCCTCGGCTAAGGGTCGACATATGAAACGTCCCCTTAGAAAAATTATACACGACGGTGCTTAAACTGACACACAATATTTTTAGCGCAACGCAATCTGACTTCCAAAAATCCCTACGAAAGAATGGCCCTGACTAACATTAACCTATACGTTTCACAAATCACTTACCTCACAAAAATCTTCGTTACTCAAGCTACTGAAATACAGCGAGCGGCACTACTGCCAGCTAAAAAGATTCAAACTACGGAAGTCACTAACTACTGAGGCACAGTTAACAAATGAAAGATTTTAATAGAGAACAAACAATGTATTTACCTTAATAGTCATAATATATATATATATCAGTTCATGACACCAATTCTTACAAATTTCAAAACTCCGCCATTTCTCTCCCCACGTCCACCACTGCTGGGGGTTCACCTCCAACTGCCAACGCTACGCGCTGTTAGCATCCAGCTGCCGCTGCCCAACATCACAATGGCGAGTATTACAACAATGCCAACCAGCCACAGACTGCACACGGCACAGCCAGTGATTTTCATACAGAGCGCTACGTGGCGGCGGCGTTACCAATAAAAATACTTAAACAGCCTATTTACAGGATCTCACGACGGGAAATTCAAGGTTATATTTTTTTTCATAAGAAAAAATCAGTTTGCGGGGCTTGGATTTCTCGTGCTTATCATTCTCTGCTGTTTGGGGAGATTCAGGTCTCGTGAGAAGTAATTACATCGATCGTATTTCTTTTTTTATTCCGATTGCGCAAGGAATATCGTCATGAATCACCCATCACACGTAATTACACAAAGTTAAAAATATTTCGATCGCGAAGCACGCACCGCTTGCCGTCCCCTGTCCACTGGATTTCACAGGACACTGCCACACATTCTCCCAGGAGTTGTGATTCACCGACAGTCCCCGCAAGGTGGCGACGAGGCCATCAGTTGCCGAATCACGCGCAGGTGTCAGTTTCGGTCCCGAAAGAATGAGGCGGCGGCATCCCTTTGATACATGACACATAAGAAATACCCTCCAAATTACGTGTTCAGCTAGGCATTGTTGCTGGTGCGATGACACACAGCTTTCGAGTCCAGCGCTGAGAGAGAAGTAACTGACAGCTCATCCATTACTTATCAGTCCCTTCCCAGAATTCATAAAGTGCTACAGAAATAGTTAACCGTCGCTTTTGTAAGCGCTTTCATGATGACTCAGCTTACCTGCATGGAAATTCTTGCCCTATCAGGACCTGTTTATGAAAATATCCCAGAATAACACCGAATGCATTCTTCCAGATGGTCGTAAAGAGACACCACGTGTTCCCTTCCTGGAAATCCTGATGTCCTGCTTTGATCATACGTATCCGAAACGGTAACCATTCTCACCGCTAAAAGCGATACACGCTCGCGAAAACACAGTCAATCATAAAAGCATTCTTGTTGTTTTGGAAGAAAGTGCTATCTAAGCACAGGTGGGAAAATCGGGACAATCACGCAAACAGAATTCGAAACACTGTCCTATAGAAGAGAAAAGCGGCTACAATTTCCGGTGTCCTACAGTAACTGGTCTGGAGATGTTCAAAAGCCACAGTGGCGGATGATTGGCGGCACCCCGCCAGAGATGGACGGTCTGCTTCAACTCATGTTGGAACACTTGTTTTCTCAGAACTTACCGCAGATACCTAGCTTCCATCTTATTCGAATCAGTTTGTAGAGGCTCCTATGCCTCAATACGAAGGACGTCTTGTGAATCAATGGAGCACTCTGATTGGATCTTACTGAATTTACCCTCCAAATTACTGATGCTGCGGGTATCAAGTACTGTCGGCCTTTGTTCCTGCAGACGAGACTTTAAGTGGAAAAACTTATTTTGTGCAGATCGCCACATTACACTGACAGTTAAGCCCCTCAAAATGGTCTGAACATCGTCAAATACACCCCACGTACTCAACGTGTCACTGTGCAGCGCCGACGGAGGAATCTGCCACCGTAAACGTGGCCCATGCCCACAGCTGCGGAAGCACATGTCAGCCAAGGGAGGCCAGCCTGCAGTGTACGACCCCTACACCCCAGGAGGACTTGAGTGGTAGCAGTTCGACTGCTATCAATACACCTAGTGCAAACACTCGTCATATTGAATCTTCTCATATTCCCACAGAGTATTCATGCGACACACGCGGTCCCGAAGGCTCTGGGTATTAGTTGACTATTCGCCCGCCCAGTGGGGGCCGCGAGCCAAGTCGTTATAAGCCAGAAGCTTTCTCGGACTCTCTGAACTGTTGTAAAAAAGACGGGTAAACCCCATCTCGGAATAAAGACGTTCACTGAGATGCTGTTTTCAGCCCCGACCTGCTTGCTTGGTGCAACGCTTTCTACTGCCATCTCCAGTCTCACAAGAATATTGGGAACCAAACACATATTTATCAGTGTAACTACAGTTAAATATTAGGATTGCTGCTGCAATCTGACACCGAGCAATGTACTGGATATGTCTTATCTTTACATCCGTGGTTTTGGAAAAAATCTCAGTATCTATAGCGCACACAACTTTCTTTTTTTTAAAAAAAATCTTTCATTTCCCTTACGACACACACTCCCTCACTACAGGACACGCTGTAGCGACCGCCAGATACTTGTACATATACCGCGAATACGGACTCGTTTCCCCTCGGTACAAAGGCGTTACTGTTTATGGCTCCGACCTGCATGTTTACATGCTTTCTACAGCAGTCTGCACACCCTGGGATTACAAAAGAACATCTAATTTCACATGTTTTGTCAGAATATCATACCATTTTCGCGATACTTTTCGATATCAAGCACATAGCAGTATGCTACCAATCGGTTGCACCGTATAGTTCCGAGGATACAGATTGGAAATTATTTCTCTATAAATCCGAAGCTTGAGCGAGGTGGAGCTTGCTGTAAACCACTGAGTAACTAGAATCTTATCCCGTCTGCGTAGACCTTTACATGAAACCTCGAAAAAAAAATAAAAGAAACTTATATTTCCAGTCGCAAATACCGATGACGGTGATAATAACAGATTCCAATTCATCCAAAGTCAGCTATGGTATTTCTCATGTCTAGAGAACCCTCAAACATATCTTCCAACTGTCTTTCACCTGCTAGATGCACACACCATAATAGATGATCTCGCAAGTAAATAAAAGCAAGAAATATGATAAAGCAGTCAAACGGACAATTTACATGGGAGGGAATAATGGCCTAGCGTAAACACCCGTCCATATTGAATCTTCTCAAATTTCCACGCGATCACGAAAGCTGTCCAACATGTACTAAGTATTAGTTCGCTATTCAGCCGTCTAGAGGACCACACGGTTAAGTCAACTACATTCCTGCACCCAACAGGCCTCTCCACGCGATCAGATCCTACCATTAGCCGAAAAGGTGACTCATTCCCAATACAGCTCACTGGGACTACACTCCAAGCACACACAGACAGAATCGTCTTACATATTTGATTGCTATATTTAGAATTAAACATTACGACATTAGACAATGAGCGAAGTATCGGAAATACACTTTGCTGACGGCTGTGACCCTGGAAATAGAAATATCTGTACCATTCTTATGACTTGACATACACTTCCCCTTTGCTGTCACAGTATTCCACGTCAAATCCATACCTTTCTTACGACTAGACATAGTCATTTCCTTTGCACATGTCAGAACACACACACACACACACACACACACACACACACACAGACACACACACACACAAACACACACACACACACACACACACACACACACACACACACACACACACACACACACTTTATAAGCCTGATGCTCAAGGCAAAACTATCATGCATACCCTACAACTAAGTATAATACTTAGCCAATAACTGATTGCCAGCGATACGAAATAATACTGACTGAAAATCAGCAGTACGTGGACATGTCTCTTGAGTTTTTCTTACGAGTGGTACCACTGCATCTTAGAAAGAGAGGCGTAATCATCTTACAAAACGCCATATCTTTAAAAAAAATCACGATCGCAATGACCGTACAACTATCACAAGCGGTCTTGGTTTTATAGGCACACAAAGGTATCTATGATAAAAGTTATACTGGCTTTATAAATCGAGGCATGGCATTACTCCAAATGGAGTGGTTTTTGCAGACAAATACCGCGACACTGAATAAAGATGGTGATCGCTTGAGTGTATATTATCAGGCCATCAGTGCAGTTACACATAGCCAGTGATGCAACCTTGTAATGAAATCACTGAATTTAGAAAATGATGCGTGTAAGGAATGTGGTATGAAACCGGAATTTGCAACTCCATGGTACCACTAGATATTTCTCCAGTATCCGTAATTCATTCTCTCTTGATACAATGAGAGAGGTTCTGCGATATATCCACTGGGTTACTGGAGGAGGTTGATTAAGAAAGATCACAAACAGTAGATGTTGTACTGATTGAGGTCACAAGAAAAGTACACTAGTCTTTCAGATCTCTAGTATCCAGTAGAAACGCTGTCTGGGATTTGGAATCAAGTCTTTCCATTCAACCACAGACCTGCGTTGGATCCTATGGAGAAGTCCTTTACGATTACAACCAGCACTGAATCATATTTCTGGCACTCTCATATCCTGAAATGAGTCACCTCTTTCGAACCTATCAGCTACAGCAAAATTTTAGATAGTCCCTATGCCTCTTGCAAACTGCTGCCATTTATGTAGCTTTGCATATGTGATCGTTCCAATTGAAGTAGGAACTGAGCAGAAGTCGAATAAAGATGTGTCTGCCACCTCTCACAACCTGTGTAGAAACAGAATGACCTGAGTTAGTGCGACAGGACTATGTTTTACCAATTTGGTGGAAATGGGAACATGCTGTCGTAGCTCCACCAACAGTTTACAATGTGTAAGGTCAGAGCCAAACGAAGCCTACTTCTGCATCACTAGACAGTATAAAAGACAGTACGGGGACTGGGTAAAGGAAGGGGACTATGCTACTGCATTTCAGTGCGTCCGCAAACTAAAGACAAGTACTGCTTTCCGAAGCAGATCCATGTCTGTCAGGGCCCATTGATGTATGTCAACCAACATGCTACCTTCGTTATTCTGTACCATCCAACAGAGAAAAATTATGAACTAAAAAATCTCCACTAACATCATCAGATAGATTTTCACCACATCTCTCTCCTGCCATACTTCTAAAACTAATATCGTCTGCATGCCGTCTTAGCACATGTGGCGATTCTATTAAATATACAGCTATTGATCCACTACACGGATCAGTGTAAATATGCATTGCCTGTACTGTAGGGGGATGATACTAACTCAGAAACTATACTATAAGTAGAATAGACCCTCCCTGTGACACTGTGTCGTTGTTTGAAACATTGTTTTTTTATTTCTCCTGTAACACGCTTTGTACACTGCCATACATTTTGATTTTTTCCGCGACGACTTAGAGGTCTGTGTCAGGTTCTAAACTGACATTAACATGTTGTGATCCATTGCTTCACATAGAAAACCAGACATGGCATGGTATAAATCATGTTGTTACTGCTGCTATCATAACATACCATACACACTGGATGATTTTAAATGAAAGACAGTCACAGCGTAAGGAAACTGGAAGAGTTTGGTGGCGTTGTGGAGAGTTTCCAAGCTGCTGTCTGAAGATTTTTGACGACCTCTACATTTAAACATGGAATAGGTGATGGTTCTGCATTCCAATTCGACTGATTCCTCATATTGCAGTGACATACGCAATCACTGTTTCAGTGCTATCCATCCCCACAAGGTGTTGCCCCTCCACCAGAACTCTTTCTCCAACTCAAACAAGCGATGTCAGCCAATCATTATGTGGTGATCAACACCGTACCAGTGGATGGATGGTACGGAAAAGACACCATTGATGTTATGTAATAAAAAGCTTCACAGTTGATGGTGCGAACAATTTTAGCAACTTTGCAGAAAGTTCAACACCGACCAATGATGCGACAGCATGTTTCCCAATGTCAGTATCACAGCTAAACCGCCTCTTCTCTACTTTGCGAGTGTCACTGCAAATGCAGATAGATGGCTGTGCAGTACGTTCATTCATTGTTAGTTACTGAACACAAACATCATCGAAGTACACCAGACAGAGTTCTACATATTTTTTAGCACCTTGAGCATAATGCATAATTTAGGATCCATCTCTATGCAGATGGGAGCCACAGAGCATTTTCGCAGTCTTAGGACAAAATTAGAGACAGAAAAAACCCCTCGCACTATCTTTGACCAGCCCGCCTAGCAGCACCGTTACCGATTTAATCTAAAGCTGACCAGAAGTAGACCGCTACTTTCTGCGTCTCGTGAATGAATGGAGCTAGCTGAGTTCTCGCCCTCCCAGGTACAGAAGATTTCTCCAGATATGCCCACGTCCAGGAGATTAGCACCTCTTATCGGTGTACAGTAACATATTTGAAAGTGTTGCTATGTAATAGCAAATGCTTAAGAGAACAAGAAACGGCTGGTTTTTGTGCATGTTGGAGCTCCAGACAGATGTAATTCGAGGTATTTTTACGTAAATCAGCCACGCTATCAACTCTACAGTACTGTTCTCGAGTCTGGGATCAGTACCTGGAAGGTATTGGTAAGAGAGAACATAAACACATTCACTCATAAGGCCATAAGGTTCCGCGCTTAAAACAGGCTATAATGTTAGATCGCTCCAATTTTCAGTCTATTAGTCGTATCGAATGTAACGCTATTAATACTACAATGTAAGAAATATCGTTGCAGCGCATGACACGCATCCTTCTGGCCTGTTTCTCTACAATAAGCTATGACAACAAACCGCAAAATGGAAAAAAACTACCTCCTTGAAATATCGATTTGAGTGAAAAGTGCACAATATAGCTTTCCAGAGATGTACACCGGTCACTATTCACATCCAATCACGATTCAAAAAATATTATACTATGCCTGCACCAGTCCTATATAAAATGATCGTTACTAACGAAGAATAAATTTTAGAAGGGTACAGATAAACACATAGCAGGGGCGTTTGACGTCTGAAATTACATGTCATGCCGCCACTGACTGTGTAAACTGGATATCTGTGAAGCAAATGTATACACGGGATTTGCATTGCCTCACAAACACCTGTCGCCAACTTAGAATCATCTTAGCTATGAAACGGAAGTCTTGATTTTATACCCAAGATGTGACAGGGAAGTGGAGTACATCACATAAATCTTCATTCGTTCAGAGGAATATATCACGCTTCATCACATATGAGATGGAAGTCCTCTGATAAGCGAGAGGTTTACTGCCAATGATCACAAGTAGACATTGCTCTAAGACCCACACAGACACGTGGTTCTATACGAGTCAGACGCAGGCTGTCACACAGCTCATGCATCCTGACAGAACATAAGGAAAAAATTGTCAAATGACCTGCAGCAATTTCTCCCTCTCTTTCTCTCTCTCTCTCTCTAGAATTCTTCATCAGTCTACCATTAAATTGTACCTCGTTACAACTCCATCTCAACCAACCACTCCATCCACACTACGTCATCCTTTAATGCAGACTCAAGTAACTTTAGAGGCTGATGGTTCTCTGCTTTTCCAGGAAAGCATCAAAGATAGCAGTCAACTCGTGTGTATGACAGTTACCTCAACAGGCCTACAGTAAAATGCTGCCTCAATGGAAAACGTAATGATTTGCCTGGTTCCCGATGATTCCATGTCAGCGTTTTCTTCGATTCCTCTTGCTGTCACATTATCGTTCCCAAGTACAAGAATTCTTCTGCACCAACCAGAAGACACACGAGTACATCCTAAATTTCCGCCGCATTTAGGTTTATTTCCTCTCAATTTATACGTATTTTCCGCAATTATATAGATTTTTTTTATGTCACTTCTACCCATACGAACATGACATGACGTCTCTTCCCATAGTCTAAAATTTCTTGTAAATGTAGTAAAGCTGCGAGCACCTAGCGCATATGCACTGATCGAGAGGCGTAATAGAGCACTGTACTCGATTACATCTAGTCGCCTCCACCCCACGTCTTCCACATTTGCAGTGCGTTTGTTCTGTTTTTTGAATGTCTTTGTATATGCATGTGTTGCAGATGCCTCCTAGGACCTGGTCCTCCCATTGATGTACAAAACTTCGAACATCTTTGGATGTAATGTGTGGTTGGTCCACCTCTGAGCCCTATCCCAGATGTGACGTGTTGTGGCTCTACCTCTGACCATCGGTCTGGATATATAGTGTACAGCACATCCACACTTGAACGCTAACTCACATGCGGTATATCGTGAATCTGCATCCCAATACCGCTCTGTAGATTATGCATGGCGGATCCATCTTCAAACCCTATTCTGGACTTGGCATAATGTGGATCTGCATCGCAACATCGCTCCAGGTGTAAAGCGCGGCGGATCCCCAGTTTAACGCAAACTTGGGTCTACTGCAGGCCCTGGGTGCTATCCGGAACACATGCACCCCATCTGGAACCGAATTCAGATAGAGCTCTACATTCTACTTCATGGATATTGTGCAGTACTACACCGTCCAAAAACGAGTCCATGTACAGCGCTGTACTACACATTCCCGTTGATGCACTGGCCCTACCCCATAAATATGGGTGGCACTTGCTAGGGGAAACCTACCACAGAAAATAACGCAATTCTGCTAGGAGTTTATAGCTGTGTTGCAAATAAAATCAAATGTAGGATGTATGACCGCAAGATTATGTGACCATCATGGATATTTAAAGTATAAACATAGGCATGACAGCTGCAGCTGATCAGTCTTCTGTGGTAGTTGAAAGTGTCAACATCGATTCATCCAAACTGCTTGACATGCCTCACCTATTAGGGAGGCGGACGAGAATAATCGACGGACGCTTTGGTTTATCGTAACTACTGGAGAAGCTGGAAAATCATGTTCATGACATTGGCAACATCAATTACACCGAAAATGGTGTGTTCCTTAGCAAGAAGAATGTAAATGTGCTTACTTATATTACAGAACCGTTTTGCGATAACATTATGGTGGTTCAAATCTGTGACCAATGGGACTTTCAGGAGCAGTTAGAGAAGGGGCGACCTTGATTGTTACAAAACGAGATGTGTGGCTCATTTAACTTTCATCTATGAAGTATGTCCTTAGGTTAGTTAGGTTTAAGTAGTTCTAAGTTCTAGGGGACTGATAAGCACAGCAGTTAAGTCCCATAGTGCTCAGAGCCATTTGAACCATCTATGTAGTAAATTCTCCAAGTTCGTTTCTGCAAGCCATGGTGTCGAGGCAAAGCTACAATTTTTCCTACAGGGAAGCGACAGTGTGACAGCAAGAGTAATATTGAGTAAAATCGGCAAAGAAGCACTGGAAACTCTTTCGAAGAAATATAACTTCTTGTGGCTATACCATATAAAGTGGAATTAGCTGACGTTAAATTGGATATTCTAATGGAAGTGTTGCATGGAAATTGCAGCAGTTACGTGTAGACCATTATTACCTTTAAACTTAACACAAGACTTTGCTGGAATTTTTAATAAAATGGAGATGTGATACTACCTAATATCAACCCACGTCTTCTGCATGGAAGGAGAACATCAGGGAAGCAGCAATGTGATTGTGGACAGCGATAAGACAGCTGGAAAGACTGTTTAACGCGGATGAGGTGCAATTGTCGAATAAAAGTATACAACAAATGTATATGTCAAATCACATGTAAAGGAGCAAATAAAGTTATCGGTAACCACCTTATAAGGTTTTATAAAGTATCCAAATATGGAACTACAGGAAGCGTTTACGTCTTCTTTGGCTAAAAAGGCATGGCATTACCAGGATGCAGTCTACAAGATACAACGACAGAATAGATCGTGTGTTCGACCCAGTGCAAAGCTGTTTAAGGGTATTAGACACCAACAGTCTGCTCCACTTTGTTCTGTGCCAACTACATCCATGTGCTGTCAGCTACTAATAATTTACGGAACAGTTGCTGTGTGGTGTTTAACAACGTTCTGGAATTTCTCTACCGGGGTAATAAGAACACCCAAAAGTTGACTATTGTGCAAATAAGTATACCAGACTCTCAAGACCGAGAAAAGCTTATAAGTTAGGCTCTGTCTTCATACAGTTTTAATTATCTACCTGTAAACTACGTGGAGGTTCTTAACTCTTACTTCAACAAAGAAAATATAAGTATTATGCAGTAGTGTTACGTTAAAGCAGGAGAAACTTATTTTTCTCAGTCTAGAACGGTGTCCTCCACAATACGGTCCGATATAGATATCGCCAAACTGGGACTGGTTCCTACGAATGTTGTACCCCAAGTCTTAAGAAAAAGGAACAATGTATCAAACAGACTTAAACCATTCCGCATTAAAGAAATTACTCCCTTAAGCGTAGATAATGTATTAAGTGCACGGAAAAGAATGCTGGAAATGCAGGACATCGAAGTAAAGAAAAGGAAACTGGAGTATATGGAGAAGACAACTGCCATAAATGAAGAATATAAGCTGCAAGTAGAAAACGGAGAAGCTATTGCGGATGTGTTGACCACGTTTATATATGGATTTAAACACACTGTATGAAAAAATCTAACTACTACGGGGGGATGCAAAGTATAGGAATTACAGTAAACAGCAATGGAAACTGGTCGTATGTAGGAGTACTGGCCAAAATCAATGGAATCGACAACGTTTACTATATGAATGGATATACGAAAAATGTATTTATTAATCTGTATTCTCATTTGGATTGGCTTAAAAAGAATGGTTACATTCTATCTAAGTGTGGAGAGCTGGATTTTGTCCACCTTACAACAAAAAAGCCATTTGTCGAGTTTCAAACTGATGCAATAGCTATATTTAATGGACACTCCATTGATAAAGTTGTAAACGTTAAGTTCTATACAGATATCCCGCAAGAATGTGGAGCAGAAGAGTGGCTGACATACACACAGAAAGACATGGGACACTTTAATAATAGCGTCATGGATGAGATGTGAGGAAAAATAAAAATGCCCAAATGCCCTTTCCAAGAAGAACTGCAGGAAGGAACAGAGCTAATAGTTAAAGCCAAGGAACAAGTACTTTACAGGAACAAAGTTAGATATGTACTGGAATTCGAGAATATACCTTTTCTGTACTTGTCAAGCCGGTCGGGGTGGCCGAGCGGTTCTAGGCGCTACAGTCTGGAACCGCGCAATCGCTACGGTCGCAGGTTCGAATCCTCGGGCATGGATGTGTGTGATGTCCTTAGGTTAGTTAGGTTTAAGTAGTTCTAAATTCTAGGGGACTGATGACCTCAGAAGTTAAGTCCCATAGTGCTCAGAGCCATTTGAACCACTTTTGTACTTGTCAAATTACTCGATGGAGAAAGATACAGATGATTCCGGTGTGTTTTTATGTTATAAGTTAAAAATTAAATGGGACATTATTAAAACTACATCTGACAAAAATAAGGAGTTGTTTTCTGTGTGTAAATATATATGTAAAAGTCAATGAATATTTTGTACAAGAATATTTACCTGTCTTCTTTGCTAACCTACCAAAAACCCTAAGACATTTTCTACGTACAATTATTTATGTGCATGAATTTCAGATGCAGATGTGGGTGGTTCGATGACCTTGAAAATCAGTTGAAGCTAAGCTGTTGAATGTGTAGCGAATCCCTATTCTTACCTGTATGGACTGCATTATTTCGGTTATTTACGAGTAGCTTGTAGTTCTGTAGGCTGTTCAATGCATTATTTCGGCAGTTTGCAATTAGAAAGCGTGTTTGCAGAGCATTATACTTGCCTTATTGTGACAATTTTCGAGTTTGCTTGAGCGTCTTTACATCGGTGTACCGCATTATTTATATAATTTACGAGTAGTTTCCCGGTCTAAAGGCTGTGTTGTGACTCCAAGCACATCAGAGCGAGTGTTTTGTACCAGTGTAAGAAATAAACTACGTTAAATCCATCTGTAAATAAACTGTTCCGAAAATAAATAAAGTACAGGGCTTCCCCTGTCCAACAGCCCAGAACAGCCTCAGTCCTTTGCCCGCCAGATTCCCTGCAGACCGCCATCTAGGATTATGTCACAGGACAGCACCCTCTAATGGCAGTGCCTTGTACTAGGTCAGTAGGACTCCAGACCTCATGGTGGTCACACTGGATGGAGCTACTTCCTCAAATTGTTTAAATAAAGACTGTCCTCAAAATAAAGACTTACATCCATCCTATCTAGCAGCCCAAAGCAGGCTGAGTTCTTTTGCGGCCAATTCCAAGGGAGTGATAGAGGTCAGATGACAGGTTAGTGGAGGCAATCCGAGAGCTCTTTTTTCCTCCTCCAAAATCTGAACTTCCTACCATTTTCTGGGGGAAGGGCGGAGGGAGGGGTTTTACCAGAGGGTAGGAGTTAATTAATTGATAATTTAATTATGTAGTCAATCAAATTGATAAGAGTGAGAGGGCTTTTCCAGTAAATCAGACCTGAAAGTATACTAATGGCAGCAACGGGGTAGGGTGAGTTAGAGGTTTTCTGAGGAGGGAGGTGAGGAGGAGGGGGCGCAGAAAAATAAGTAAAGGACCTATCAATTAAAAGGGAGGATCCTCTTACCAGAGCAATGGGATAATTAATGATCAATCAAAGGAGAACGATAGGTTAAGTACCTGTCAATCAAAGGAGAACAATAGGTTTTCCCCTGAGTGCATACCTGCCCCTGATGCAACCCAAACTAACTATATGCGCTCGTACGAAGTTTGTCCCACTTCTTGCCTCTAATGACTTCAATGTCGATGGGACGTTGAACTCTTTTTGTAGCGATCTGTCAGTGGCTAGCAGTTATTTGAAGTCTTAAAATTATATGAAAAGTTTGTTAAAAGACGCTAAGTACTGTCATTTTCAGATACCAAATGAACATAGTCTGAATAAGTTGAGTGCTGTGGGTGTCCCAAGACACAGCTTCTAACTGTAATTCTGCATCTGTTGTGTGAAAACATTAATGGTAGACTGTAGCTGTTAATTATCAAATTATTATAGCATTTTAAGTTTTTGAATTCCATCACTAACTGTATGAAATGTTGAAAATAATATATTTGCTTCCTTTAGTTAGGCAGACTGCACTCGTACTGGGTAATTATCTGACAGTTTAGAATGTTAAGTAACTCACACTTTTGCTAGTTAGTACACACATAAATCTACTGACTCCTGTTCGGCCTCGAAATTCTGCAGGAGTGTAGCTGTACAGTTCATCATGCATTTCAGGGAAAATACCAGTAAATTCTTTATTATATGAGTGACCCACCAGGTTAACCAAGAATGTTAATGCGCTACTTCCTGAACTAGAGTAGGCACACCAGCTCGGGAATGAAAACGTCCAGTGGCGTACCGACGAAGGCCAGTGTGCCGGCCAGCCTGGATGTGGTTTTCATGCGGTTTCCACATCCCAAAAGGGGAATACTGGGCTGGTCTCCAGGTCCTGCCTCATTTACACGACTCACAGACATTTGCAACACATTCCCACTACGTCGCGATTTACACTAGACATAGACAGTTGGGGAACACTGATTCTGTCCCGGACGACAGAAGGGGCATTCGGCCACCCCTTCAAATTAACCATGCCAAATGCAATTTTAACCATGCAGAACCTGCTAAAATTGCGGGACTAGGCTCAAGCAAAAGAAGAACAACTACTTGGTTATATGAATGCGGATATGTCCTAAAGGACAGACATCATGCATTCATATAATTTGATAGGTCTAGCTGGCCAATGACCCACCTTCTTCAGTGCGGATGCCAAAATACGTTCGACCTCCCATGGGAATCTCAGATAGTGAACATGGAAAAAGTGGGCAGGGACTGTGAACAGGTGGTGCTCGACGGAGTGTGAATCGACCGTGAGGCGTGCAGAGCTAGTCCGTGCAGTTTTGACCTGTATGGGCCAATGGTTAACGCACTTGCCTTGTCAGCATGACATCCCGGGTTTGAATCCTGGTCCAGAACACATCTGTACTCGATCACGATAATTTGTGTGTGTGAATTCCTAAGGGACCAAACTTCGAGGTCATCGCTCCCTAGACCTACACAATACTTAAACTAACTTATGGTAAGAACAGCACACACACACACACACACACACACACACACACCTATGCCCGAGGGAGGACTCGAACATCCGGTGGGAGGGGCCGCGTAATCCGTCACATGGCGCCCCTAACCGTTTGGCTACTCCGCGCGGCACACGACAATCTAGCTTTACAATTAAGTACAAATAATCTTTACATACCTTTGCGAGAATGATTTACTTTAGAAAGAGCCGACGACCACGAACTCACTTGGAAATTTCAAAGGGATAGAAACTGACAAGGGAGGACATCTTATCGTTCAAAACTATAATAAATTCCCTAGAAGCCACGTATTATTCATTTGATACCATGAGTAATGGGGTTCGATGGGCTCGTGGGCCTCAGATCTTCCTGCCTAGGGAGATTACAGTCCTCTATAGTTTCATGCAGTACTACGGAAGATGTTTCCTTTTGCACAAACACATTTCTTATCATTCTATCCTTTCTTCTAGTCTTCATTTTCCTATTTTTTCTGCTGTCATAGGTACACTGCATAGCCTCATTTCATATCTCAACTGTCCACTTAAACCTCAACGTCTCAAACCCTTGAATTTCTTTCTTACTGGGCACAAAATGTGTATTTCTGCCTCGCGAACATATTTATAACCCATATTTTGCACGCAGTAGTCGGTATCTAAGACGAAGCCAGTCTTTTCTCAGTCGAAAAGAGCAGCCTGAGCGACGCTCTTTATGGAACAGTGTCTCGTCCAGTAAGAGCTGAGCGCGGCCATGGACAACAAGACACGGACTGCCTTCGATTGGGGCTAAGGACGCTAGTCAGATCTATGACGTGATGTAACGTAGACAGACGGAGAGGCTGGCAGGTGGTTGCAGCTCGGCTCCGTAATTGCAGTTCTGTGCAGGCACTTCCTTCAGGAGAAGACTGGTGTGCAGGCTTGCCATGAGATTTGCTTTCTGCGAGCTATGGTGAGACAATGCATTTCACAGCGCACCTTAGCGTATTAATCCACTGCCACAAGTTCAGATCTGTACTCAACCGTTACAAATGACAGGCTTCAATGTGCTTTGTGCTTTGAAGTTTTCCGTCTCAATTAACGTCGGCAATAAATCGATCTCTCTACAGCACATCTGAGTCGTAGGCCAACTATATAAGTCGCTTCTCCATTCATTTAACGGGTCTTGATATTTTGGTACGATTTGGAGCACTTTTCCCTAAATTTTTTTGTTATGTAGTGGCTTGTCTCTTGCAAATATAACTGTGTTTTTCCATGTACTAAGAGCGGTGTTTTCAGCTGAAATAATCAGTAATTTGAACTCGATCTCTCCAAATTCACTTACGGTCCCTGCCAATATTAAATTTATACTTAAAACTTCCGGGCTGATAGGCCGTGGTCGCAGTTCGCCGCTTTACCTCTAAGGATGTCTCCCGCATTCGGAGACGAAACGTCAGGAGAGAGTTTTATACTTCGACCACGGCCAATCAGTCTGGAAGTTTTAAGTGAATACCGGCCGTGAAAGCTTACATTGTATGATTAAATTTACAGTTAAAATTTATCGTTTCTCCTTAGCACCATATGAGCTTATGCACTTCTCAGTTTAAACTTCGGTAAGGCTGCCATGACGAAACCCCTTTGGCAAGTGTGTTTATCCACCACGGGCTTGTATACTCGGCTCTCATTTATTGATCAACACGAACAGTCTTAGGGTCTTTTCGTGCACTGTTCAGAGTTTTGAAGGTTTTATGTTAAGAGCTTCGTTGCAGCCGGCCATATTTAATAATCCATTTGGTCGTTATGCTACTATTTAATGATTCCAAGTCTTTTTTCGGAAAAACGTTACAATAAAAAACAGCAATTTATGTTCAATGCACATGCTTTGTTTACAAGAAGGGCCAATTACACATTCCATAAATGAGGTAATGAACTGACTGACATCAAAACTGATCATAAAAATCGATTTAAATATTCAATTACTCTCGTAGATCAATCTGGTGAGAGAGGACGAGTCAGTCTCTGACTTATTCTCATATTTTAAGCTATTCGTTAGAATTGTTATTACACCCTAAAAATATTTTCTTGAGACGACGAGAAGTGATCAACATGAGCAAGCACTGGTGAAGGCACGTACACTGTTAATACATGTAGGGTCCTTATGGTGGCTCTCCTTCGAACAAAGTCTTCTGGAGGTGAGAACAAGCAGGCAGTTTGGTTTTTTAGCAGTGGACATTTGGGGCTTGGAAGCCACATGTAGCCATTAGGGAAAGGAACACCTTGAAGTACTTACTGGGGACTGAAAGCTGGTCCCAAGAATTTCTCGCAACGGTGTGCAAACAATGCTTTCGACCGAAGAGGTCGAAAAACTGCCTACCTGGTTGTTCCTGTTATGTACCTCTCGCCATGGGATAAACAGGGATGCACGAAAGAACTAGGTTACATGGCCAAGGCCTTTCGATATTTTGTATAGGCCATTTGTACAAAGGGATGACAGACATAAAAATTCACGAGTTTCCATTTTCGCCCTGGACTGCAAACTATCGTTGGAGCCGTCAGGTGGTGTCGTTTCTCTGCTTGCCGGGTTCTTTGGGTAATCTCAGGCCTCCAGAAAATTTTTTGGAACGCAGCATTTATGGTGGCTCTGACATCGTCTATGCTGGAACATAAATGCACTTCACTTAGTTTAGCCGAGGCTTCTGGTCGGACATGCTCTAACGCCCGGCATGTCCAAATGATGATCTCTTTGATAAATGTTCATTTGAGGACTAAACTGAAATTCAAAACATGTTACCTAAAGTGACAAGACGGGAATATAATAATGTCTTCTCCTCCCAGCACGGTAATTTAGGAGTCAGGGATTGGCTGCTTCTCCAGCAAAGAAAGAAATATTATAAGCTGTCATTAGGTCTGGCCAGTAGGTACAGCAGATGAGCTGCAGGGGAGACATGGAGTTCATGAAGTCTTGACTTTGTGACAAAACTCTTGTGGGGGTGGTTGCTGGAGTGCCTCTGGAGAGTTTATAAGGTCTGGTGGAAAGCGCGCAGCCGAGAAAGTGGTCTTATGATTCAGACTCTGGTCTTGACTCTTGTGAGTGGGTTCCTCTTGGGGCACTCGTCCCACTGGCATTGGTCTTCGCTGGGAAGCCTGTGGTGAAGTTTTATCTGCACCGACAATTTAGACATCAGTCACTGCGGACAACTCGCTGTACAGTGGATACGCTTATTCATATCAGATCTGCTGCTTTGACGTTTTATCTTCTTGTGTACACTGCCATATGAGTGTGTCAAATTAGTCCATGACATGACCGGCAAACGAGAGTGCCTCACGCTGGAATCTGCCTAGATTTCAGGGCTCCTTCAGAGAGTAATTGCGATCCATCTACCAGATGTCAGCCCGCGACTCTGCACACTTCGTGTCCACGATAATAAATTACTGGTGCCGCCCATGGCTACGCTGCAGCCGCCTGCACCACTACCATCACCTGAGACACCTCAGCGCATCGAGAGTCGGGTACAGTATTGCTGCTCCGGCTAGTTAAGGCAAACAGAATCACAATCTCGCCACTTTTTCTCAGCAACACCAAACTAGTATACCTTCTGTGTAGAGTAAACCCATCAAAGTCTATGCAGCTTTAGATAATTTCAGATTCCCTTATTTGGCTGAGCGGTTCTAGGTACTACAGTCTGCAACCGTGAGACCGCTAAGGTCGCAGGTTCAAATCCTACCTCGGGGATGGATGTGTGTGATGTCCTTAGGTTAGTTAGGTTTAAGTAGTTCTAAGTTCTAGGGGACTGATGACCTTAGAAGTTAACCCCCATAGTGCTCAGAGCCATTTGAACTATTTTTAGATTGCCTTATTCATGTTTCCAGCCGGAGTAAGCAGATTAAACAGGAAAACCTTATTCTTTTCCAACGAATCGCCACGCTCTAATTGTGTTGCCAACAGTTGATTATTTGTTTGTCATCTCGTTTAAGTCATGTTGTTTATCCTATTGTATGATCACTAAACTACCGCTATAATTTTTTTTATAAAAGATGACCGATGTGTAGATATTAACCGCCCATCAATAATTGATTATTTCATTAAATTGTTTCAGTATTCAAGTGTTATTTAGATTCTGATAATAGCGAAACCTCCAATGCAGGCTTGCAACAGCAACCACTGTCAGCGGCAGAATCAACATAGCAAATGCATGGCCTGTTAGACTCGTGAAAGGTCTACAAGTTAAATTGATTGCTGTTAGGGCGTAAATTTAAAGTCACCTGTAGTCGCCGGCCGGAGTGGCCGTGCGGTTCTAGGCGCTACATTTTGGAACCGAGCGACCGCTACGGTCGCAGGTTCGAATCCAGCCGCTCGCATGGATGTGTGTGATGTCCTTAGGTTAGTTAGGTTTAATTAGTTCTAAGTTCAAGGAGACGACCTCAGAAGTTAAGTCGCATAGTGCTCAGAACCGTTTGGACCATTTCACCTGTAGCCTTACAAGTGAAATCACAAGCCCAGTGTAGTATTGTAAAGTGTTTGCGTTGTAAACTTGTCCTTCAAATATAGTCAGATTGCGTTTAATATAATTTTATGGGTTAATATGGAGGCATTTTAATCAGGGCAATTTCCTGCAGACATTCTTAATTATATTCAACATTTATCGAGAATTGGGGACCTTATAATCTTTATCGTCACAAATTTTCCGTTCATAACCTAGTGAGGTGGAGCAGTGGTTACGTGAGAGAACTCGAACTCATGCAGAAAATCAAAAGTTTTGGTTTAACACCCTTTCGACAACTCACATCAGAGAGAGCCCAATGCAATAGATGGTTGATGAGGAGCGAAATAGGCCAAGTCATTTTAAAATGAAGCATTCGCTGTAATTGATTTAAAAGAATAACACGGGCTACGTGGAGAAAGACGTTGTGTGGACTGAATTTCAAACCTTATTCAGAGGTGAAGGTACGCCTGCTTAGTACCTCAGTCATGCACACAACGGTTTTCAGACGGCGGAGATAGCTGCAGATATCGATCTAACTGCGAATTACAATTAAATCTGCGAACACTACAGAAACTTTACGTCATTTTATGTCCATCCACATCCAAATGATCTACATCTGCATGATTATTTGGAAATTTACACTTAAGTTCCTGAAAGACGTTTCATCGAACCACTAACACGCTGCTTCTCTACCATTCCACTCCCGAAAGACGCGCAGGAGAAACTAACACTTTAATTTTTCAGTAAGAGCTCTGATTTCTCTCATTTTATTAATATAATCAATGTTCTATCGCAAAGAAAAACGCCTTTGTTTTAATGGTTGTCACCCCAGTACCGTGAGATCTCCATAAGTCTATGATATTTCACGGTAATACAAAATGAGCTCCTCCGAACTTTTCCAGTGTCCTTTGTCAACCCTATCCGGTAAGGATCGCAACCACACAGAACACCTATAGCAGACACATAAGCATAGTGTAGTCAGCCTCTTTAACTGATTTGTAGCATCGTCCAAGTATTCTGCCAATAAAATGTATCTTCGGTCCTCCTTCACCACAACATGTGATCGTTCCAATTTAAGAAATTCGTAATTCTTATCCCTAACTATCCATTTCAAGCGAAAGTCTTCTCTAACGTCTTTATAATTTCACACGTTGGATCTCACACTTTCCTTTGTTTAGGGTCACTTGCCACTTTTTGCAACATACTGATATATTCACTCAGTCATATTGCAACTGGTTTTGGCTTTATGATTACTTGAATAGACGGTAAATACAGAAGCATCAGCGAACAGTTTAAGATGACTGCTCTGATTGTCTTCTAAATCATTTTTGTAGTTTCGGAACAGCAGAGGGCCTACTACACTTCCTTGGGGAATGACAGATATCAATTCTGCTGTACTGGACGGCTTTCCTCCAATTATTACGAACTGTGACTTTTCTGATAGGAAACACGAATGCCGTCGCACAACTGATGTGATAATCTACTTGTATGTAGCTTGATTAGCAGCCGCTTGTGACGGACAGTATCACAAGTCTTCTGGTAAGCCAGAAATACGGAATCAATTTGAGATCGCCCGTCGGTAAAACTTATTATAGAATAAATATTAGTGGGATTTCTCATTAAATGATTTTCTTCTCAAGCCGTGCAGACTATGAGTCAATAAATCTTTCGTCGAAGTACTGTAGAACGTTCAAACACAGTATATGTCCCAAAATACTACTGCGGACCGACGTCAGTAGAATGGGTCCATATATATTGCTCCAGTTTCCTTTCTAGAGTATTGGTGTGACTTGTGTAGCTTTCCAGTCTTCAGGTGACTGTATAAGGCTGCTAAGTGTGGAGCTATTACATTAGCATACTCTGAATGAAAGTTGAAGGTATACGATGTGGACCAGAAGACTGTTCTTTATTTTGTGATCTGAGTTGCTTCGCTACATCGAGAATATTTGCTTCTAAGTTACGCCGGAACCGCGCGACTGCTATTGTCGCAGGTTCGCATCCTGCCTCGGGCATGGATGTGTGTGATGCCCTTAGGTTAGTTATGTTTAAGTAGTTCTAAATTCTAGGGGACTGATGACCTCAGAAGTTAAGTCAGATAGTGTTCAGTGCCATTTGAACCATCTAAGTTACGTTGTGAGCTGTTCTCGACTTGAAGTGTGAAATGTACAAGGTGTTACGAAATTCCCGCTACAAACTTCCGGTAATTGTAGTGTGGAGTGAGTAAATAATATTTTGAATGGAAACCCATGTCCAGAAACCCATCGCTTCCGTTCTACAATGGTTTCAGTTGTCGCGTTCAACTCACCCACTTCTGCTTGAGGAATTGAATTAAGCGTGATGCATTACAATTATCAGGCAATTGTTCGAAAAGAAACATAACGAAACATTCATTTATCGCTTAAGCAATTTTCTTTGCATTACGAGGCTCACCCAGAAAGCAATGCGCAGCATTTTTTTCTTCAACAATTCTTTACTGGACATAATAAGAATACATACATGAAAAAGTTATGTTTTATCTACGCACTCCATTTTTCACATAATCTCCATGCCATTCTATGGCCTTCCTCCATCGTGAAACAAAGGCTTGTATGCCCTATCGGAATCAATGCTTGTCCTCGTGGCGGAGCCAGTGCTTCACTATGAGAATCACCTCCTCATCGTCCTCACAATATCATCCATGAATGGCGTCTGTCCTCGCGAATGACAACATCAACAAGCTGCAGCGTGACCGATATGACAGCCTTGGATGGTCTCCTCGACCGCTGCAAATCGTGGAGCTCCGCCGAACCGCATTCTAATGACCTCACCCTCCGTGCCCAGCGACTGACTGCATTTCTGTCAACAGTAGATGCTCCTTAAAATTTGCACAAGCGTTTGTGTATATATCCTACAGTTTCTTTCTCTGCAGTGAGAAATTCAATGACGACACGTTGCTTGTAAGGTACATCACCTACAGATACCATTTTGAAACTGTCCTTCAGCTATGCTATCTGTCTCAAGTGACAGAAACTTGGCGAGCTCACTCAGGAGACTTCAAATAATACATACCAAATAATACATACGTCGCGTTTCTCATTCGCAGCATTGTTTTCGGCTGAGGAAAGAAAATTGCTGTGTATTACTTTCTGGGCAACCCTCGTAAAACCTAAACATCAGATCGTATACGTATAGTATGCTGCGTTCTTTTTTGTTTTGGAATAATGTAAACAAGTACCGTCTAAGAGTTAATACGAACAAAAGTGCTTAAGTGATGAGTGGATGCTACATAATATTTCTTTTATAATTGTTACCAAATATTGGTGGTGCGTCACTTTTAACTCAGTTCCTTAGGAAGAAGGGGGTGACATAAACATTTCAATTCATAAAGTCGTAGGAAAGCAGTGGTACGCTTCTAAGCATGGGTTCCTATTCAAAATACACCACTGCCCATTAAAATTGCTACACCAATAAGATGACGCGAAATTAAACCGACAGGAAGAAGATGCTGTGATATGCAAATGATTAGGTTTTCAGACCATTCACACAAGGTTGGCAACACGTATACCGTGCTGATATGAGGAACGTTTCCAACCGATTTCTCATACACAAACGACAGTGGACCGGCGTTGTCTGGTGAAACGTTGTTGCGATGCCTCGTGCAAGGAGGAGTAATGCGTACCATCACGTTTCCGACTTTGATAAAGGTCGGATTGTAGCCTATCGCGATTGTGGTTTATCGTATCGCGACGTTGCTGCTCGCATTGGTCGAGATCCAAGGCCTGTTAGCAAAATATGGAATCGGTGGGTTTATGAGGGTAATACGGAACGCCGTGCTGGATCCCAACGGCCTCGTATCACTAGCAGTCGAGATGACAGACATTTTATCCACATGGCTGTAACGGATCGTGCAGCCACGTCTCGATCCCTGAGTCAACAGATGGGGACGTTTGCAAGACAACGACCATCTCCACGAACAGTTCGACGACGTTAACAGCAGCATGGACTATCAGCTCGGAGACCATGGGTGCGGTTAGCCTTGCCGCTGCATTACAGACAGGAGCGCCTGCGTTGGTGTACTCAACGACGAACCTGGGTGCATGAATAACAAAACGCCATTTTTTCGGATAAATCCAGTTTCTGTTTACAGCATCATGATGGTCGCATCCGTGTTTGGCGACATCGCGGTGAACGCATATTGGAAGCGAGTATTCGTCATCGCCATACTGGCGTATCAGCCCGCTTGATGGTATGGGGTGCCATTGGTTACACGTCTCGCTCACCTCTTGTTCGTATTGACGGCACTTTGAACACTGAACGTTACATTTCAGATGTGATAAGACCCGTGGCTCTACCCTTCATTCGATCCCTGTGAAACCCTACATTTCAGAAGGGTATTGCATGTTGCAGGTCGTGTACGGGCCTTTCTGGATACAGAAAATGTTCGACTGCTGCCCTGGCCAGCACATTCTGCAGATCTCTCACCAATTGGAAACGTCTGGTCAATGGTGCCCGAGCAACTGGCTCGTCACAATACCCCAGTCACTACTCTTGAACTGTGGTATCGTGTTGAAGCTGCATGGGCAACTGAACCTGTTGCCATTGACTCAATGCCCAGGCGTATCAAGGCCGTCTTTATTGCAGCCAGATGTGGTTTTTCTGGGTACTGATTTCTCAGGATCTATGCACCCAAATTGCGTGAAAATGTAATCACATGTCAGTGCTAGTATAATATATTTGTCCAATAAATAACAGTTTATCATCTGCATTTCTTCTTGGTGCAGCAATTTTAATGGCCAGTAGTGTATTATATACTCACACACCTCTACAGGACCTAGAAGTCTGCTACAGAAATTTCCGAACACCCTGTATACTTCGTCTTCTTTGATGAAGGAATTTCGGACAACCGCATTTAATAACTACCCTTTAGAGACCCTGTCATGGCCTGTTATAAGCTTTTATTTAGCATAAGCTAGCTTTATTTAGTATCTATGACAGTTACGGAGAAGGTCGTTAATGTGTCAGCCGCATAGATCGGTCAGCAGGTAATGCGGCAGTGACCTGATTCGTGACACGACGCTGATCCATGACGCGGCGGGCGGCCGCGGCCTGCGGCAGTGGCCGGCGGCTGACGTCACAGACGGCACAGAGGCGGCTGGCGTGTTGACAGGGAAAGCACAGCTTTGTGGGCGCACAGCCGCCGGCTCAGCTGTCACCCGGCTGTGCGTAGCTGGAGCTGCAGCTGAGGTTGTAGTTGTAGTTGTAGTTGCAGCAGCCACAGGCCCCAGGGGCAGCGCGCAGTAGGGCACAGTAACTGCCGGAGGGTTCCCGGCACCTCACTAGCGGTTTCCAGATGCCGTCCTTAATCACAGCTGTGTTGGATTATTTTGCAGTTTCACTCGCTGTTCGTTTCTGAAGGTATCGTTTAGAGCATCTTTGTTGTAAGCGACTATCTCGGAACTTGGAACGCCGTACCACTTGCTGGTCGAATGGGTTCTAAAAGGGCAACAATAATGTGATTTCAATTATCTCGTGTGATTGTTGACAGAATTCAAAATTTAGAATGCTGTCATTATCTGCCCAGAAAGAGATTTACTGAAGTTTAAGACAGTAACACAACAACAGCATTAGAGTTCTAAACTGTCTTTGCCCTGAGGCAACGTGAAGGCGCTCGTTAATGCTCAAACATTTAGTCAAAATTAACAATGTTTGCGAAATATTTGACAACGTATGGCGGTGTCTGATGGCGTTGTCAAGTATAGATCGAGGCTGATGTGTTTGCGAGAAATTTTGATTGACAGAAAGTTAGACAAGATGGCGGGTGTTGTTTGTGTCGCTGTTTCGTCGTATATGTGTAATCAAAAATTGTTTTATTTCAATTTATCCCAATGTATGGTGAGTTTATACAAACACAGAAGCCGGCCGGAGTGGCTGAGCGGTTCTTGGCGCTACAGTCTGGAGCCGCGCAACCGTTTCGGTTGCAGATTCGAATCCTGCCTCGGTCATGGACGTGTGTGATGTTCCTTGATTAGTTAGGTTTAAGTTGTTCTAAGTTCTAGGGTACTGATGACCTCAGATGTTAAGTCGCATAGTGCTCAGAGCCATTTGAACCATTTTGAACAACCACAGAAACTGGATGAAGGATAAAAACAAAATATCGGCGACAGTTACCAAAATGGTATAAGTATGATATATTTTTCCCAGTCATATATTACGAAGAAGAGGTCATGAACAAAATAAGTATTTTGCGCATGACATACAAGCAGGACTGCAGGAAATGAGAAAAGAAATCGAAGATTTTTCGGTTCCTCTACAGACGTTATGGGCTATATCTTCCCAGTTTGTCATTAGAGCCAAGAAGAGGATAACAAAATTTCGCAAACTTGCGCTTTCTTTTTCAATGTGAGACCGGAGTAACTCTGAGCACGCTATAAAACGTTTCACTCTCCATCAAGAGCGCCTTATTTTTTCTTGCTCTTCTTTAAACACAGTGTCAGACACAAAGTTAGAAACGCTTTATCTGCATTTGTAGCCATTCCTATTGGCGTCAAAACGCAGCCTTTGCATCAAAAACAAGGTTAAACTGAGAAACTTTCTTGTTAGGTATACGGCTTGTTTGACCCATACATAGTGAATCTCACAGAGAATTTTTACTTATTCGATGGCCTTAGCAAGTTTTTAAAGTTGCATTCCGCATTCAAGGATACTTGATGTAATCATCAGGCTCTGAGAGTAACATTTCCTTTAGTAAATTTTGTTGGTTGAATCTCCTTCTGATTTCAAGCCATTCCCTGGACCATCAACCTGTTTTCTTCGTGTTATTTAAACACAGTTACAAATTCAATGCCAGGACTCCTTGTCAACATTTGTGGACGTTCTCACTCTTGTCAAAATACCAAGTGTGGTTCAAGTGACAAACTTGTGTACGGGCTTGTGTGACAAATCCTTGGCTACAAAAGAGCGCGTTTAACATAAGCGTTCGCTAGTTTAGAGAGCCCCTAAGTGACACCGCACAAATACACCGTTTCTCTTCTTCTTTTAAAGTTGGGCACAAACCACGTAGACTATATCCATCCAGTGTTTCATAATGAGACGACTAAGCGACTTACAACAAACTTTCAGCACATTTTTAAACCTTTCCCAAAATTCTTCAAGCTTACAGACTCAACATATTTAACACGTTAATCAAACAATGGAAAATCTATGTAGGAGTATCTGTGGGAAAAGGCAGATTGCTCAAGTTGCAGACAGCACAATTAAAAGATACTTACATAAAGCTTTTGGCCACAGCCTGTAAAGGCACGTCGTGTTTGTCCGGTATAGTAAGAAGAGCAAGTGTCACAAAAAATCATATAGACACAAAAGTTTTTCAAAGGGGAATAATTCATTTTTAAATAGCGAATAAAATTTCCTTTTCAAACAATTATTGGTAGAAAAAGCGACATTTCAGTTGTATATATTATGAGAAAAAGGTGTTGAATCTGATGAGAGATGGGTTCCAAGAATTGAATAGAAAAGAGCTTCTTCTTATGGTTGGACTCAGAGGTGCCAAGTGTAGTAACTCTTTTAACGGAGCTCTTTTTAAGGTTGTAGTCAACTATGGCAGGTTCGTATTCATTATTAACAGTTATAGTTTTAATCAAATTAATTTCTTCCTCGTATTTTTCTTTAGAGTGTGGAATAGAAGTAGCTCTGTGAATAGATGACTAATGTATCACCGACGTATCTGAAATAGGAGATAATGCCCAGCGCTGTAGCTGAGAAACAGTTGCAGAATTATTCTCCCAGAAAGTTAACGAAAATGTCATCAAGGACACCAGTCATCGGATTCCCCATTGCGAGAGCATCGGATTGCTGATACAATTGTTCCTTAAATTCAAATGGTTCAGATGGCTCTGAGCACTATGCGACTTAACTTCTGAGGTCATCACTCCCCTAAAACTTAGAACTAATTAAACCTAACTAACCTAAGGACACCACACACATCCATGCCCGAGGCAGGATTCGAACCTGCGACCGTAGCGGTCTCTCGGTTCCTGACTGCAGCGCGGCCACTCCGGCAGACCTTAATTTCAAAGTAGTTCTGTTTGACTAAGATTGTGATTAGAGTGATAAAGTCAGTGACTCGTTCATCTGAAAGTTCTTTTTTGAAATGGCATATTTTTTGTTTTTTTCGATCCTAAGCGTTTCTTGTATGAGAACGTTTGTATAAAGATTTTTGACGTCTAGTGAAAAGGATATCTGGGCTGTATTCTAAATCTTTTATTTAATGAACTAAGGCCTGACTATTAAGGATGGAATAATTGTTCTAGAAGATGAACGATTTTTTCAGTGTTTCATGGAGAAATTTGCCTAAATTATGGTACGCGCTGTTCATACTATAATAAATCAGACGTATCGCATGGTTATACCAATAGTTTCTATATCTACTACGTTCTTTCTGTGTTCGATTTGCACTCTTGGAGGCGGAAGCCCTTTTGGTGTTTCTTCGAGACCAACTAACCCAAAAAACCAACCAGTCCACGCCACACAGCCCCCGCTACCCGTGTAACCGTCTCTTGCTGGACTGCTCACATACTTAGCGGAAGCCGAAACCCCACGAGCCTACGGCGCCAGTCGAAGAATCTACAGCCCTCATGATCGCAGAAGCGTTTGAGCCTCTAATTCAGACCCACCGCTCTGCTCTGTATCAGAGGTCCGGAATCGGTCCTGTCGACTGTGCTACAAATGGTGGCCTTTTCTTTCATCTCGCAAAAAGAAAACCTAGCAGCATTTACCACTTCAGATAGCCATGCTGGAGTTATTTTGATTAAACAGCTATATTATTGGAATTGCTACATAGCTCCAACGTTTGGTATTTGTTTACCTTTACCTGTGGGAGACTAAAAGAAATTCAGGAAAGTTCATCAGTGTACTTCTGAGAAAATCTTTTCTGAAGTACAGCATCGACGTGGAACGGTGATGGAAGAACATAAGCATCCGTTAATGGATTTTGTTTGCTGCACTAAATTGCTGTTTAAGTATCTGTGAAATAATCTGCCAGTTCGCTCGACTGCGAAAGCTGAAGTGGTCCGATCGCTGCGTGTCTGTTTACAGAAGAGTCAGGTGTGTCCCTCCTCGGTGGGCAAACATCTCCTACGCAAGGCTGGCCTCTGCTCGTGAACAAAAACCGATCGCCGCGCTAGCGTAGAGGCGGCACAAGTTTCCGCCGCAGATCAAAGGCGCCGCCCGCGGAGACTAACACAAACACGGCCTGCGCCCGGCAGCTCATCTCCCGAACTGTACGGGGACAGCGTCGGCGCTGGGGACCCAGATTACTTCTTCGCTAAAACGTCTGCTCAACAATAACTCCACACATCCGGAACTCAGTTCTTTGATACGCGACTGTGAGAAACAAATCTGTCGGGGTATAGCAGCGAAATTCGTTTCCCACATCCTTTGTTTCCGTTAGCAATGGCTTTAGCTTACAGAGAAAGCTTTGTCTCCAGTGCGAACTGAGACTCACGTAAATCTTGGAGTAGCTCTACTGAGCACAGTAGATAATTACTTCTTTGTAATGACGAACATGATCAAAGTATTAATATATTGGCTGCTGTTTGCGGTAGGCAACACATAATAGCCTATAATTTGATAAATCGCTATGATAAGCCATTCAGTATCCACTGATGGATGCAGACGTCCTCCTTACTTCTCCATTCATTACAGTGTTCAGTTATATATCCATCCTTGTTGCTTCTGCTTATTTTCTCATCCGGTGAACCATCGCTACCAAAGTCGGTTGTACAACTGGGGCGAGTGCAAGGAAGTCTCTCTAGACCTGCCGTGTGGCGGCTCTCGGTCTGCAATCACTGATAGTGGCGACACGCAGGTCCGACGTATACTACCGGACCGCGGCCGATTTAAAGGCTACCACCTAGCAAGTGTGGTGTCTGGCGATGACACCACAAGAAGGAAGTACAAAAGTGTTCAAGGAACTTCAGGAGCACAGAATTCACAAATTGCTGAAGAATAAAAATAACAGGAAGTGCAGGGAAGCTAAGACTAAATAGTTGCTTGAAGAATGTGGAGAAAATGAGAGAGAAATGATTGTCTGAAGGACTGACTCAGCATACAGGAAAGTCAAAACGACCTTTGGTAAAATTAAAAGCAAGAGTGGTAACATGAAGTGTGGTACAGGATATCCACTTTTAAATGCTGAGGAGACAACGGATAGGTGGAAAGAGTACACTGAAGGCCTCTATGACGGGGAAGATTTTTCTGATGTGATAAAAGAAGAAACAGGAGTAGATTTAGAAGAAATAGCGGATCCAATATTACAATCAGAATTTAAGAGAGCGTTGGTGGACTAAAGATCAAATAAGACAGAAGATATAAATAACATTCCACCATAATTTCTAAAATCATTAGTGGAAATGACAACAAAACGACTGTTCATGTTGGTGAGCAGAATGTACGAGTCCGATGAGAAGAAATCTGATCATCTACACAATTCCGAATACTGCAAGGGCTGACAACTGCGAGAATTGTCGTACAATCAGTTTACAAGGTCATGTATCCAAGCTGCAGACAAAAATAATATACAGAAAAATGGAAAAGAGAATCGAGGATGTGTTTCGCTTAAAAATAGGTAAAGGCACCAAATAGGCAATTCTGACGTGGATCATAACCGAAGCAAGGCCACAGAAGAATCAAGACACATTCATAGTACTTGTCGATCTCTAAAAAGCGTTCGGCGATGTTAAATGGTGCAAGAAATTCGAAATTTTGAGAAAGATAAGGGTACGCTTTAGGGACAGACTGGTAATATACAGAATGTACAAGAGTCAAGATTGAATAATAAGGGTGGATGACCAAGAATGAAGTGCTTGGATTGAAAAGGGTGTAAGGGAGAGATGTACTCTTCTGCCCCTACTATTCAATATGTTCATCGAAGAAGTAATGATGGAAACAAAAGAAAGGTTCAGGTGATTAATTAGAATTCAAGGTGAAACGATATCAATGATAAGATTCGCTGATTACATTGCTATCCTGAGCGAATCTGAAGAAGATTTACATGATCTGCTGAATGGAGTGAACAGTTTAATGAGTACAGAATATGGATAGAGAGTATATCGAAAAAAGACGAAAGTAACGAGAAGTTGCAGAAATGAGAACAGCGAGAAATTTATCATAAGGATTGATGGTCACAAATTTGGCAAAGTTAAGGAAGTCTGTTTCCTAGGATACAAAACAACCAATGACGGATGAAGCACAGAGGACATCAAAAGCAGAGTATCATTGGCCAAAAGGGCATGCCTGGCCAACAGAAGTTTAGTAGTATCTGACATGGGCCTTAGTTTGAGGAAGAAATTTCTGAGAATGCACGTCAGGAGAACAGCATTGTATGATAGTGAAACAAGGACTGTCGGAAATCCGGAACAGAAGAGAAGCGAAACATTTGAGATGTGGGGCCAGAGGCGAATGCTGAAAATTAGGCGGACTGATAAGGTAAAGAATGACGAGGTTCTGCGCAGAATCGGAGAGGAAAGGAATATGTGACAAACACTGACAAGGAGAAGGGAAAAGAAGACAGGAAATCTATTAAGACATCAGGGAATTACTTCCATGGTACTGGAGATGTATAGGGCAAAAACTGTAGTTGACTGGAATACACCCAGCAAATAATTCAGGACGAACGTTGGAAATGCTACTCAGATATGAAGCGGTTGGCACTGGAGAGGAATTCGTGACGGGTCGCACAAACCAGTCAGAAGACTGATGACCCAAAGAAATAAAAAAGTAAGGACATTGATCAGCTGTCTTTGTCACATTCACACGCCAAATGTTATGAAATTGCTGTGTCCAATACATCGCGACCGCAAAAAGAAATTATTTTAGGAAATAGCAGACGTCACTGAAAATCATGGTATGTGTCTACGACGATTATAGTCAAAACGATGAATATAACTTAAAAATATTTGTTTGGTTGCAAATGAATGTTCACAGGAAATTTCTTGAATCATTTATTATTCATTACCAGTTTTATGCCCTGCCCGTCTTCAGATAACTCGGAAGCATCTACTGTACTGCCACTGTTGCTTTCCCAGATGAGTCTATTCAGTGTCTTCCGAAGCCTTTGATGGATAATTTCTCGTTCCCAGCACACATATTTGAACACTAATTTTGAAACACTTTTAAAATCAAATGTTGAAGAAGATGAACGAAGCTGATCATGTACACTTGCCGAATCACTCGCCATAATCTTCACTTGATGCGCTGTCCTATTCTTACTTTTAATCCAAAGTATTTCTAACCTATTTCACACGTTGTGTCTTGGAAGAACTGTTACATATTTTAATTTTAGCGTGTGTTGGCGTTACTTCATTACACAAACAAGTATTAGTGAATAATGTTTTCATTTGGTTTGTAGAAATACTTCGCAAAATATTTGTAATGACGAATAACATACAAAATTTGTAATTAAGACATATTTGTTTAGTGAAGTAGCGCCAAAATTAAACTACGTCACAGTTATTGCAATGCGCAACATGTGATTAACAGATCTGAAATATTTTTGAGATTAGGACGGTGAGTAATTCTGGTCGCCTTCGTTCCTCCATTTCAGCATTTGTTTTTAACAGTGCTTCAAAATTGGCGCTCAAGTATGTGTGCAGAAAGCGAGAAATTACACGCCGTAAGCACCAGAAGAAACTGAATAAGCTCAGCGTGGAAAGCATTAGCCGTAGTACAGTACCTGTTTATCAACTCGTCTGAGAATGGGTGAGCCCGAAACGCATAATAAATAATACATGGGTCCAGAAACTTCCTGTGACTATTATTTTGCGACCACCTACTACTTTAAACCCTTTCTCATCATTTTAGGAAATGAAATAGGAGACTTGCCAGAGAACTATTTGTCAACCCTACAAAACATGACAAGAATTCAACATCGCCTTCCATCGAAAAGCGTGAATGCAGTAGGAGAGGGCGCTGAAACATTCATATGTAGGCGGCGTTACTTTCGGCCCCCAAGACATTTGGATGAATGTTTGTTACTGCAAAACAACGAAGCTTTCTTGCCTTATTTTCTTCCCATGATGGATCAATTACCACAATAAAAAGCCTTTGACTTAAGACTGAAAAGAGCGGAAATTTTCCGAAATTCTATGGTACACTACTGGCCATTAAAATTGCTACTCCACAAAGATGGCGTACTACTAGCGCGAAATTTAACCGACAGGAAGAAAATGCTGTGATATACAAATAATTAGATTTTCACAGCATTCACACATTGTTGGCGCCGGTGGCGACACCTACAACGTGCTGACATGAGGAAAGTTTCCAATCGATTTCTCATACACAAGCAGCAGTTGACAGACGTTGCCTGGTGAAACGTTGTTGTGATGCCTCGTGTAAGGAGGAGAAATGTGTACCATCACGTTTCCGACTTTGATAAAGATCGGATTGTAGCCTACCGCGATAGCGGTTTATCGTATCACGACTTTGCTGCTAGCGTGCTAGCGTTGGTCGAGATCCAATGACTGTTAGCACAATATGGTATCGGTGGGCTCAGGAGGGTAATACGGAACGCCGTGCTGGATCCTAACGGCCTCGTATCACTGGCAGTCTAGATGACAGGCATCTTATCCGCATGGCTGTAGCGGATCGTGCAGCCACGTCTCTATCCCTGAGTCAACAGATGGGGACGTTTGCAAGACAACAATCGTATGCACGAACAGTTCGAGGACGTTTGCAGCGGCATGGACCATCAGCTGGAAACCATGGCTGTGGTTACCCTTGACGCTGCGTTACAGACAGGAGCGCCTGCGATGGTGTACTCAACGACGAGCCTGGGGGCACGAATGGCAAAACGTCATTTTTTCGAATGAATCTAGGTTCTGTTTACTGCATCATGATGGTCGCATCCGTGTTTGGCGACATCGCGGTGAACGCATATTGGAAGCGTGTATTCTTCATCTTCATACTGGCGTATCACTCGACGTGATGGTATGGGGTGCCATTGGTTACACGTCTCGTTCACCTCTTGTTCGCATTGACGGCACTTTTAACAGTGGACGTTACATTTCAGACACGTTAAGGCCAGTGACTCTACCCTTCATTCGATCCCTGCGAAGCCCTACATTTCAGCAGGATAATGCACGACCGCATGTTGCAGGTCGTGTACGGGCCTTTCTGGATACCGATAATGTTCGACTGCTGTCTTTGCCAGCACATTCTCCAGATCTGTCACCAACTGTGTAAGTAGGCTGTTTAGGTTTTCTTATTGGTATCGCCACATAGCGCTCTGTATGAAAAATCACTGGCTGTGCTGTGCGCAGTGTGTGGCTAGTTTGCATTGTTGTCTGCCATTGTAGTGGCGGGCAGCGGCAGCTGGATGCTAACAGCGCGTAGCGTTGCGCAGTTGGAGGTGAGCCCCAGCAGTGGTGGACGTGGGGAGAGAGATGGCGGAGTTTTGAAATTTGTAAGAATTGGTGTCACGAACTGATATATATATATTATGACTATTAAGGTAAATACATTGTTTGTTCTGTATTAAAATCTTTCATTTGCTAACTATGCCTATCAGTAGTTAGTGCCTTCAGTAGTTTGAATCTTTTATTTAGCTGGCAGTAGACGCGCTCGCTGTATTGCAGTAGCTTGAGTAACAAAGATTTTTGTGAGGTAAGTGATTTGTGAAACGTATAGGTTAATGGTAGTCAGGGCCATTATTTCGTAGTCGGATTGCGTTGCACTAAATTTATTGTGTGTCAGTTTAAGCACAGTCTTGTATAAATTTTTCAAGGGGGACGTTTCAACTGAAAACATCTGGTCAGTGGTGGGCGAGCAACTGGCTCGTCACGATACGCCAGTCACTCTTGAAGAACCGTGGTTTCATGTTGAAGATGCATGGGCAGCTGTACCTGTACACGCCATCAAAGCTCTGTTTGACTCCATGCGCAGGCGTATCAAGGCCGTTATTACGGCCAGAGGTGGTTGCTTTGGGTATTGATTTCTTGGGTCCTATGCACCCAAATTGCGTGAAAATGTAATCACATGTCAGTTCTAGTATAATATATTTGTCCTATGAATATGCGTTTATCATCTGCATTTCTTCTTGGTGTACCAATTTTAATGGGCAGTAGTGTAAATGTTGGCGTGCCTGTACTTTGTCCAAGCTCCAACGCCGTTTACAGCTCATTATTATCGTATGCGGAAATTGGAAGTGACCCTAAACATTCGACACGACCACCACACGGCGAAGGCGATTCGAATTCTGAAAATGTAGCTGTTGTGGACACCGAATTTTCCAGTCATCAGTTCAGTATCTCTCTTTATTATTGAAATAATTTTCCACGTAATCTTTTCAAATGGTTCAAATGGCTCTGAGCACTATGGCACTTAACATCGGAGGTCATCAGTCCCCTAGAACGTAGAACTACTTAAACCTAACTAACCTTAGGACATCACACACATTCATGCCCGAGGTAGGATTCCATCCTATGACGGTAGCAGTCGCACAGTTCCGGACTGAAGCGCCTAGAACCGCTTGGCCACCGCGGCCGACGATCTTTTCATGTCTTAACTTTGAGGACAAATTAATTCAACTTGAGGTGTAAGATTTTGGTGTTACAAAATAATAAAATTAATTATGATACTTTAAGACATTAATTATGAATACCATTAATTGTCAGTATCCTCAAATAAAATAATGTGTTACTTTATTCTCTCCAGGTTCTGTAACTTCCGTCATTACAACGTAGCTCTTACGACTGTATTCACATACGGCACACTTCGTTCATTGTGTTGCTGAATCCGTACTTGAAACATCTCTTTCATGCCGCATAACGATTTTTATTTGGAACAATATTTCGCTACATGTTTCCTACGCTAGACATGCGACATAATAGAAACAGTTGTCGATACCAAAACTAACAGACAGCAATAGCACTACTTTATCATTTATCAAAAAAATAAAACCCAAACCTGTGAGTGAATAAACAACTACTACAGAAAAACTTTTCCTTACTCCTGTCAAGATCTTTAGCATACTATGCATGTCTAGGTGTTGCTCCTGGGCCGTTGAAACAATTGCAGAAAGGCGTCTTATTTGCAGCCCCTTTGTTCGCCTTCCCACTGACAAAATTCTTTGTGCATTTTCCATATTGTGTAGGGTATAGCGGGACTATTCCGCTCAATGGGTAATCCGCATGAAAGAAATACTGCAACACTGCGCTAGTTCCTCACAAAGTCTAGATCGCTTTGCCTACTGTGTGTGCCAGTATCTTTGTGTCGTCACATGTGGATATAGTGAGGGTGACAAACTGCCTATTGGCTTCTGTCTCGGGTTCTTCTGCCGACGTTCATCTAATGATGTTACTGACGTCTCACCAGCACGAGTGGCAGGCATTGTCAAAGCTTCACCCTCCATTGCCGGCGGTGAAGTGGAGCCGAGCTCGCGGCCGCAGACTACATGTACCTGACGCGACGACGTCCGAGGGCTTCTCTGCGGTTATTTCCGGTGCGGTTCTCCTCTTGCTACCTGCGATGATTGTTCGTTGCAGTACGGGAATCCAGGATACGGTTACCTTAAGGCTTTCCTCTTTCTTGTTCAAACTGTTCGCGTGTTTTTGTATTTCTACAGCTTCTCTGAACAAGCGCATGTGATAGTGCTTCTCTACAGCCAGAACTTCGTGTAGTCGAATTTTATTACGTGGTCGGTCTCACTCAGTGCGAGCTCTGCCAGGGCCGATTTCTCCACCTACCCCAACCTGCAATGTCACTTATGTTCTTTGATCCTGGTGTTGATTAATCGTCCAGTCATTCCGATATAAACTTTTCCGCGTGTGCATGGTATACGGTATATCCCCGACATTGCAAGTGGGTCCTTTTTTTCCTTTGCCGATCTAAGACACTCTTAGATCTTACTTGTCGGTTTGAAAATCGTCTTTACGCCTTGTTTGCGCAGTATACGGTCAATTCTGTCTGTCACTCTGAGAATGTATTGCAGGAAGGCCGTACCCGACATTTCTTTTCCTGATTCCTTACTTCGCCGAGTGTTTGGCTCTGTTACACCTCTAATATAACATTGCTACTCAGAATACTTTCCAGGTGTTTCATTTCGCGCCTGCGGCTCACATATTCGTCCTGCTCGAGTTAGGAACGTATTAATAATGCCTCTTTTCTGGCTCGGATGGTGGTTTGATAGTTTGTGCAGGTATCGGTCCGCGTGTGCCGATTTTCGACATTCACTGTGTCGCAGTTTTCGCCATCCCTTGTGATCAGCACATCTAGAAATAGCAGTTATTTCTCCTTTTCTACTTCCATGGTAAATTTTATGTTGGCATGGAGGCTGTTCAAGTGTCATAGGAAGTCACCGAGCTGTTCTTCACCATGGCTCCATACAACGAAAGTATCATCGACGTACCTGTACCACACACTAGGTTTGCAAGTCGCCAAGTCCAGTGCCTGTGCTTCGAATTGTTCCATGAAGAAGTCGGCCACAACTGCACTAAGTGGACTACACATGGCGACGCCGCCCAGCGGTTCATAGATATCGCCATTCCACGTGAAACAGCTCGTGATGAGACATGGAAGAGCGTTTTGATGCCTTGCGGGAAAATGCAACCGATGTGCCCCAGAACGTCACTGAGTGGCTCTTCCGTAAACAAAGAAACAACAACAAAGCTGACCAGGATGTCGTTTGGTGCAAGTTTCAGTTTCTTCAGCTTCTCAGTGAAATGTCCTGAGGCCTTTATGTTGGCGTCGGTCTTCTCCGCGTGTGGCTGGAGCAGAGACGCCAAGTGCTTTGCCAGATTGTTAGCGCTCCTGGCTCACCGACCTATAAACTCCTCTGGATGAAGTGTGTCTGGGTGTAAAAAGTACGAAAAATACTTACGTGTGACAAATACTTGTGAGTTTTATACCGAAATAGAATCTTGAATGGATGGAATAACCTCACCAAGTTTGATTAATACACTTTGTTTGTGTTATGGAATTTCGACCTTTTATACACTGGAATATATTCACAAATAAAAAATCCGAACTGTATCACATCGACAGATATTTTAAAACTTCCACGTCATATTATATAGAGCTTGCACTGGAAGTGAGTGGAATAGCTTCACTGTACCCTACAAGCTATCTCCGAAAATGAAACTACCGCGTTTTATTGACCTCGATTTGAAGAATGCTATTCTTGTCTTCCAGAACACAACAATGAAGAACATGCAACTTGTTTAAAATTCTTGGGTGCGTTCTACAGTACCTCCACGCGCGATTATGTCTGTAATTTTAGGCCCTTCCTTCTGTGGTTAAGCCCGTTTGTGCGTATGGTCGCATTACATGTCGCGGCAACCCAAACGTCTCGTCTCCGAGAAGTACCAGATGTACTCTTGGACGTGATCATGGATGGGGTTTATCTTCTGGAAGAGACAGTTTCTCTGCTTGGTGTCTTTTGTAGAAATTGCAAACTTTGAAAGTACATGAATCATACTTGCGACAATTTGGAGCGACGTCAGTAGCTATGAATTTGTACTTAGCATCGCTTATAGCCAATAACACAAGAAAAAAATATTTTTTATAGTGGAAACACTCAAGACTAGAAGTTGGCCAGCATTCCAAACTAATAGTTTTACCATCCATCGGCCCAGCACATTTGGGTTTGCTAGTTCATCTTCATACTCAAGCGCCTTCTGAAGCCGCATTCCCTTTCTTGGAGTGGGCATCTCTTAGGGTTGCAGAACATCCAACATAGCTTCACGTGTTATCCATATATTTATCGGAGTAGTTTTTCTTGACACTTAAGAATAAAACTCTAAAAAGCCGAAGTTCATTGGCGAGGCCACATTTCTGAAACACGCAGAGAAGAACAATGAACATACCAAGCAAATGATTTACGTCTGCATTTACTTATACACAATTACTTTCACGTATTACTACCACAATACTCCAAATAAGGGAAAAAGAAACTACCATTTTAAGAAATTACTTACCTCCTTGTAATTACCAGTCTCTCTGCAGGTTCTATACAGTTTTTCATCACTATGACACTCTTCCTTATATGTTCACAAACGGCACTCAAAAGTTCGTCATAATAAGCAACCAACATTCGATAACAATGAAAAAATTTGTCTTTGTACATTCGACGTTATTGAAACATTAAATGAAACTGTCCTGTTGTTGACTACTTGAAAGCACCGGGTGTGTACCCCAGCGTCTTGACCTTCATAAATTTGTAATACACATAAAACGGTCCATCCTTACTGAATAGTGCCTATTTTGAAACTGTGATGTAATAAAGTAGACGTCGACGCCCCAGAAACGTGGTGCATAGAACTGACTCATTCGTATTTTTAGCGCCCAGTGTAGTTTGTACATTTAAATTCCAGTTTTGAGTGTTGTTCAAATGGCTCTGAGCACTATGGGACTTAACATCTATGGTCATCAGTCCCCTAGAACTTAGAACTACTTAAACCTAACTTGCCTAAGGACATCGCACACATCCATACCCGAAGCAGGATTTGAACCTGCGACCGTAACGGTCGCGCGGTTCCAGACTGTAGCGCCTAGAACCTCTCGGCCAATCCTGCCGGCGGCTATTTAGTTCCTTGCGAGTTCTGACTATGCTGTAGTCTTGGGAGACCACAATGCTATGGCCTTTAGTACGACGGAATTTCCATGTAAGGTAACTATCTGTTTATATTTGTTATCTCCAGCAAAATGTGTTTAATATTATATTACTTGTGTGCGGACGTTATTGATCTGATATTTCGTGTGAATGAGGAGAATAAACGCAAGAAAATAGTAGTTTCCGTGAAAGCCGAAATTGAGAAAGGAGAAACTGCTCCAAAGCGCTTCAAGACTGTGTTTTTGATCGTGCAACAGTGGGAAAAGAAGAAATAAAACGAAGAAGCTGAAGTGTGCCCTGCCTCAGAAGGGAATGGGACGGCCAAAACGAGAAATCGACAATAGGAAAAAGTGGGTGTAGTGCTGTTCCTTTAAGGACATTAAAAAGAGTCAAAGCCACGACAATAACTGGAATCTTAATTTCACTTCCAGTTTTGGGTCACATGGTTCCTGGGAGAACGATACGGCATAAGACAGCTTAATATCTGTGGTGAAACATGTATCACTTGATCCGATCGTGCTTTGAATTTCAAAGAGGATTTTCAAGAATTAATACTTGCTGAAGGGCAAATTATGATCAAATTAAATTGTGGTAAAACTGGACCATATTTAGATATGTGGCAGATCAGGGCGACACTTGGCGACTTGGCTATAACAGTGCGAAGAAAAGACCGACTGTTCATGTCTGTAATGACGTTTCTAGCAGCTTCAAAGAAATATATTTTGTGATTGGTAAATCCGAAGTATAGCGAAAACTGAAAAAAACATGTTCGTTATTGTCGCTGTGTCAGAAAATGGATTTAAGTATGATGGAACAACGAAGAGGAAAGGCGAGGTGATATTCTGTGATCTCTGATAGAGCACAATGGCAAGGACATGATGGAAAAATTAAAACCCATCACCTCAATCGAAGTATCTCATGCTAGGGAAAAGTTCGATATACGACACTGCTATATTATTGCATCACATAGTTGCATGAGGATGAAAATCTAGAACAGTGGTTGCAAGTGCGAGTGATTATTTTTCTCTTACGGCACAGTATTCTCAGCTGCGAGGAAGCTAGGTCCCAGAATCTGAGTAAAAAATTTGCACAAGATCAGCACTTCGAAGTAACTTAAGCTGAGAGTGTTAAATTCGTGTACCGTACCTAGAATGAGGACGGAGAATTTGGAGGTACCTCAGAACACAACGAAAATAATAGACAGAGATGGCATGAAACCCATGTGGAGCCTCATTCTGAAGCAAGTTCAATGGATCTATTTTTCTTTTGTTGAAGATGAGATCGCGCATAAAAACTAAAATCATTCGAAAAGCAAGCAGACATTGTTGTCAAATCTACTTCCTTACGTCTTTTGGCGTGTTTAGTTTTCCAATGCCCAATGTCAAGTTACATTGAAAATAAAATAAGTAAATTAAAATAAATCATAGTTTTAAGAGTACAATGTAAAGCACCTGCCATGGTTTAGTTCATTTTCTCAATCATTTTGCATTATCAGAAAATCCCGTTTATTCCATATAGTGTAGATTTAGTTTAGATGGACTGTCTGAGACTATTATCTCTACCAGTCTAAAGAAAAAAAATTAGTTTTTTTCCTTGCACAACGGCTAAGCGATTTGATATTCATTGAAATTTCACACGTTGATGATACTTCTAGTCTCATTGTCCAAATAGAGGGCAAACGTATAAAGTGCGGATCGATGTTTAGTGTGTGAAATGGATATAGTCTTCAGAACTATGAAACAGATGGAGGTCACCCGTACCTCACACTGGATCGAGAATTTATGTGTTAACAGCGTCCTATCACCAAGTATGTTAAGGGAATTACTTTAATCGTCAATAATAGAGTTGGAAGCGGGTTTTATCAGATATAAACTGTTTTCCATCTCTTCAAATCATAATTCGTCCCAGTGGAATATGGTGGTGTGGCTGAGTTGTCGGGTAGGCGCAAACCGTGCAGCAGTGGGTACCGTCCAAGGCTCCTAATAGTGTCCCTAGCTACCTCCCCTCTTTGCAGTAAGCGAAGAAACGATCGCCGGGAGGATTGATTCACCTTATAGAAAAGTAAAGTCAACCTTCGATGTAACTGAAAGCAAGGGTTGTAACACTAAGAATGCTGTGGGAATTCCACTGTTAAACGCAGGGAAGAAAGCGGATTGATGGAACATGTACAATGAAGATGCTGTGAGGGGGAGGAATTTTCCGACGACGTGATAGAAGAAGAAATCGGAATCTGTAGGAATGACATGCGGCATCCAGTGTCAGAAGTCAAAAGGGCTCTGGAGAGCTTGACATTAAAGCAGAAGGAATGAACAACACTCCATCAGAATTTTTAAAATCATTGCGAAAAATGGCTACAAAATTACTGTGTAAGTTGGCCTGTAGACTATGGGACTGGAGACGTAGCATCAGAATTTCGGCAAAGTAAGATCCACACAATTCCGAAGGCACTGTAGGGAAGCAGCTTACTCACGCCTTGTAAAATTCGCATTAGTCTTTCCATTGTGTGCCAGCCAGTCCGCTGTAACTAGCTCTGACGTCATAAATGTTCTGCAATACTTTAAAAATCAAGTAAGTAACCTGAAACGTTTGTAGAATGTCAAGAGTAATACTAAATCAATATGTGTTGAATATCCGTTCAATAACTTTAACCATTTTCGAAATTTTGACGTTTTTCTGTAAAAATCATTGGCGCAACAGAAAAGAGCTAGAAACTTAAAAATTTATATTTAGATTCCTCTTGCATGATAATTTAGTAGAAACAGTATTCTGGATCTCACAAATTAAAATTTTAGTTGAAATTCGTGATTTTCTGCTTTTTATCTTAAAAATTAAGCAAGCAAGATAGATTAAGTAGGCGAATAAATAAAGCTAAGACGTTTAAACTTAAGTAGAAGGGAGATCCTCTATAATCATAAAGATGTGAGAAGTTTCAATTGAATAACTATAAAACTATAGAAATAGCGTATCTCCAAAGGGCAAGTTCAGAGCTCGTCTACTGTGTGTAGTGTAATTAGATTAATTATCTCGCCCAAAATATTTGACTTAGCTACGTCAGACTTTTATTATGATTACTTACCTGTGTGCTGATTGCACATTTAAACTGAGAGTTTCATCGGCCATAAGGAAAGGAAGCAATAATTTATTCGATAACATGAAGTGGTGCATTACTAGCCCAGCGGCTAGTCGGGAGAGCAGATTTGATCAGGTGTTCCCTTAGCCGTCCGCACCGTGGCTTTATATGTAAGAAGGCTGCGGGAAAGAGAAAGGCTGCAGTTCTCTCCAGACACTGATTAACACACTACCTGTGCCGGGATTCGCGTCGCGTCGGTATCATTCCTATAAACAGCCTCGGATGCTGTAATAAGTTAATCGGGATATGAGTAACCACGAAATCGTTTTTCGAGTGAAGTGTTAACTTTTGGATGACATTAATGATCTATTTTTAGTTTGTGTATGTCGTATTTTCACGTGCCGCAGCAGAACGGACATTCTACCATTATTAGCGTGGTGTTTGATGAACATTATCATCAAATTATGGCGAGCATTCACTTAAACATTTAATTTGAACAGTTATAGTGGCATCAGCGCATTAGGCTCTGAACTGCTCTGGTAGTTGGATTGTGTGGATTCTTTTTGGTCTGTGACTTTCAGAATATAGAGAACTTTTTAGAGAGAATGGTTTTTGATTATGAATCCCAGACAATATCCTAATTACTCAGAGCTATAAATTTATTTCTCAGATGAATTGTGCACTAGGAATTCTAATTACAGGCTTTACGTTTTGCTAATCACTTTCTGGTTGCCAATATTGTAGTTAGAGAGCCAGTGTTGAGAACGGCAAACAGCATAAATACAAAACATTTATTCTATTATTCCACCCACCGCCCCACAGCACCCGGAGCAGATAAGTGCGAGAACCATCCACAGTCACCTTCACATCTCATCCATCCAAACTGCTTACAAGGATAATATACGGAAGAACTGTAAAGAAAACTTATGATCAGTCAGATGACGATAAATTTCTCGTTAGGAAAGGTTAAGGTACCACACAGGCAGGTCTAATGTTGCGCTTGATAATCGCAGCAAGATTGGAAGATAATTAAGACACATTCATTGGATATGTTGAGCTAGAAAAAGCGTTCGATAACTTGAAATGCTGCAAAATGTTCGAAATTTTGAAGAAAACGGGAGTACGCAGCAGGCAAAGACAGCTAATACACAATTCATACAATTATTAAGAGGGAACAATAGGAATAGTCAACCGAGAACGAAGTGGTCGGCTTAAAAAGGGTGTGATCCTGGGACATAGTCTTTTACTCCTTTCGTTCACTCTGTTCATCGAAGGAACAATGATGCACGTAAATGAAAGTTTCAAGAGTGGGATTAAAATTATGGGTGAAAGGATATCAGTGATAAGATTCGCTAATGATATTGCTATACTCAGTAAAAATGAAATGGAATTACAGGACCTGTTGAACAGCATGAACAGTCTACTTACTACAGAATATGGATTAAGAATAAACCGGAGAAAAAGTAACAAGAGGTACCATAAATAAGTATAGTGAGCCCTTGAAATGAAAACTGGTGATCACAAAGAAGAGGAAGTTAAGGAATTCTTCTACTCTGGAGGCAGAATAACCCATGACGGACAAAGTAGAGAGGACATAAATTGATGCTTAGCAGAGACAATGAGGGCATTCGTGGCAAATATTACTTTACTGGTATGAAACGTAGGTCTTCATTTGAGGAACAAATGTCGCGGAATGTACGTTTGGAGCGGAGCACTGTATGATTGTGAATCATGGGCAGTGGGAAAACTGGAACAAACAAAGCGTCTGAGTTACGATGCTACAGAAGAATGTCTAAAATTTGGTGCACTGAGAAAATAAGGAATGAGGAAGTTCTCCACAAAATCGGCGAAGGGAGTAACGTATGGAAAACACTGGCAAGAAGAAGGCACAGGATGGTAGTACACGTGTTAACACATCAGGGAATAACCTCCATAGTACTAGATTGACTGAAGAGGGTAAAATCTGTAGAGGAAGACAGAGGCTGCAATACTTTCAGTAAACAGCTGAGGACTTAAGTTGCAAATGCTTCAGTGAGGTGAAGGAGTTGTCTCAGCACAGGGATTCGTAGCAGGCTGCATCAAACATTCCATTTTGTATCGTATTAATTTTGTCATCTTACTCACAAGCTTGAGGTTAAGCTGCACTAAGAGTAAGCAATACATTCAAGTTACGCTCATATTTCCTTCCTATTGGTGATGGTAGTCGAGCACTGGACGAAACTAAGATACCACTATGACCTAGCTCACGGTACAGCTTCTTCCACATTCAAGCAAGTCTTCCCTATTGACTTAACACAGGTAAAAATCCTGATGGATTACCTCCCCTCACCCCTGCCCCTTCCTGCCAACCATGACACAAGTGTATTATGACAGGAAAACTTAACAAAAATATACCACATAAGAAAGTTGTTTAGCTTGCAACCAAGTCCAAAACCAGTTATGGAAATTAAGAAATATATTATCGACATGTGATGATCACTAGTACTCCTGCCTCATATAGACTGCAGTTTCGACGTTGTGTCTTCTCGACAGCGTATCGTAAACAGCAGTAATGAAAATTTATGAAGTTCGAACGCTACTGCCCTATGGGTTCTACTCACCATTATGGAAATAACTTAACATGTTGTAAACGTAACGAGCCACAAAATTTACTCACGAAAAAAACAATACTAAAAGACACTAGTTTTCCAAGCTGATGTTTAAACAAGAGCATACAAGATTTAGAAAACTGCATCTACATTAACAAAATTCATTTCATCTCATACATTAAATCCGCTTCTTGCTAAGTGCAGAATGATAATTGTTTGCCGTGCACCCCTCTGCGTTGAATGAATATCAGAGACCTATTCAGGTGGACAAACTGAAAACACATCTAATTCTTTTAAGTTAAGGTTAAAATTTACGTTGTTCTAAGAGGTATCGAATGTAGGATGTGCACGAAGAGTCCATGTTGGCAAGACTCGTAACCACAATGGAGTTACCAAGTGCTACAGCAATTTACGATTAGTCAATCGCAAATTACTTTGTTGCTCGTGGGCGGTTGATGAAAATCATTAACTAAGATTAACTGATCGATAGCAAATAAACCTATAACGTAGCCTAATAAGAGTCGTCGCTGTCTTAATGACAGAGAAATAGTTACAAAACAATCAGAAATAAGGAAAACAAACATAAATAAAGAAAAATAATGTGATAGACACTGGAAACTCACTTCACTGATGTAATGCCGCCGTCAGCGGCCACTTTTACAGCTTCCCATCGCCAGGGTCCCAGGATGGGGGAAAGTTGGACCTTATATGGTGAGTGCCAGAGATGTGAATATGGAGGCATTCACAAGGGGTGAAATTGCGGATGCTTTCTGTTCGCTAAAGACTGGACACCTTACAAAGGACCTGGCGGACAATGAGAAACGTGTCGATAATGCGTGGACACTTGCAGGCACTAAGATCTATTGTAGGCAAAAAGTGCGAAGAAGTCATACAGGAAGGCACGTCGAAGGACAGAACTGTGGAAGAAGCCATCTTGCTTGAAAATATGTTTGCCAGAGACTAAGAAGGTTGCCGATAAGTCACAAATGCAAGTAAATTCTCAGGAATAGCAAAAAATGGTTAGTATTTGTGTAAAAATCAATTACTATATGTAGGTACTAATGAGAGATATAGTTCACAGAAAATTCTCAATATTTTACTGGTAATAGTTTCAAATAATTAAGATACAATACTTGAATATGGGCGCTTGGCACTGTTAATTATGGTAATGTGGCTACCATATTTTGGTAAGGTACTACTCTATCAACCAATTCGCCTAACATCAGTGAGCATATGTGCATTTGTATACCAGGTTTTAGACCGCATTGTACATTGTTTATGTTTTTGAGGTCATTGAAGTATATGCTATTATTTCTGTGGCTTTGAATTTCCAATAAGCATTTGTTCGTTAGGTTTGTGTTGCGTATGTTCACTCCAGCCGTTTGGTATTCTGTTATTAGATTGTTTCGTTTTATTATTGGTACATCGTATATTTGTAGGTGTACCACTTAGGGATGCATGTGATTTTGGTTTGTTGGTGTGACTCATTGTACGTGTGTGTTCCCCTCAGGTCAATTACGTCATTGGTCTATGTTTCCACTGGATTAAAAAAAAGTTGCAATGTAAATTAATAGCTGATATTGTTGTATGGATAACAACAACGTATTTTAATTAGGTAATTTTATGATGCGATTTATCCCCAATTTTGTCATGAATTATGATTTACTTTCTCTGTAATCTCACACTCTTGCATCACGCTATGTGTGTTTACATGTGCAGGAGCCTGAATATAACACTATATGTCGTCGAAACTGGTAGCATGCGTTAAATAAATGACATTGGATTCCACTACAGCTGTTGGTTTTGTTATCGTTATTCAAGTGCTTGATGATAATAAGCCCTGTTGCCACAGATCCGAGGGCAAAGTTCCCCAAAGTCTAAGCTCATCAGTGAACTTGAGATGCGTACATTATCTGTTCTTGAAACAGCTCTTCGGCACTACTGATACTGCAGTTTTGGGGCATTCAACTGGGATTTCATTGAACAGGCGGCAGAATAGAAGGCACCGTGATAGTAGAGGACGGTGTGAACGTTATTGCGGAACACTTGTGGCACTACGTGTTTTATGTCTTCGCCAACAGCGAGAGCTTCTCTTTATTGTCTGTCTCATCAGTCTTCTAACTGGTTTTATGAACTCCGCCACAAAATCCATATCACTTTTGAGTAGCTATTGGATCCAACGTCCTCAGCTATATGCTGAATGGCCGGCCGGTGTGGCTGTGCGGTTCTAGGCGCTTCAGTTTGGAACCGCGTGCCCGCTACGGTCGCAGGTTCGAATACTGCCTCGAGCATGGATGTGTGTGATGTCCTTAGGTTAGTGAGGTTTAAGTAGTTCTAAGTTCTAGGGGACTGATGACCTGACACGTTAAGTCCCATAGTGCACAGAGCCATTTGAACCATTTTTATATGCTGAATGTGTACCAGTCTGTGTCTTCTCCTACAGTTTTTAACCTCTGTAGTTACTCTAGCACCATGGAGATTGCTTCCTCATACTTTTACACATGCCCTAGCATCCTGTCCTTTCTTTTTAACATTGCTTTCCATAAGTTCTTTTCTTTGGTGATATAGCGGAGAAACACCTAATTCCTTATCTGACCAATTTATCTGATTTTCAACATTCTTGTGTACCACCACATCTCGAACGCTTCGACTATCTTCTGTTTCGGTTTTCCCTTTGTCCACGATTACTATACAATTCTGTCCTCGAAATGTACAGCCTCGAGCTGAATGGGTGTTTGTGTTGTTCTCATCATTTCATCATCATTCATGAAAGTGGCGATTTAGGACTGAGTAAAGGTTGGCAATTTGTACGGCCGCTGATAACCGCGCAGTTGAGCGTCCCACAAACCAAACATCATCATCATCATCGAAACGTACATCCTCAGAAATTTTTTCTTTGAACTAAGGCTCATTTTTGATAGCTGTTGTCTTCCCTTGACCAGCAATGTCCTGCGTGACTGCTTTTCATGACTTCCTTGCTTTGTCTGTCTTGGGTTATATTGCTACCAAGTTAGCAGTATATCTTAACTTCGTCTACTTCTTGACTACTAATTGCGGTGTAAAGTGTCAAGCAATTCTCTTTTCTGCAACTTCTCCCTACTGTTCTCCTTCTCTGGTGTACTATCTATCCATATTCTCTACTCATTCGCCTGTTCAATAGATTCAATAGTTCTTGAAGCTCTTATCCACTTTCACTGAGGTTAGTAATGACATCAGCGAATGTTATCGTTGATATTCTTTCCCACTATTGAAGCTTTCTATTATTTATGTTGTTGCTTCTTCGGTATTTAGATTGAACAGTAAGGGCGAAAATTTGCAACCCTGTCGTACACGCTCTTTAATCGAAGCACTTTATTCTTGGTCTTTCAGTCTATCGTTTCCTCCTGGGTCTTGTATGTATTGTACGCTACCCGTCTTTAGCTGTAAGTTACTCCTATCACTCTCAGAATTTGGAACAGTTTGCACATTTTATGCTGTTGAACGTTTCTCTCAGGTCAGCACATCAAATGAGCGTAATTTTATTTTTCTTCACTCTTGCTTTCATAATTGACGCAAAGTCAGAACTACCTCTCAAGTGAATTTACCATTTCTATAGGCAATCTGACTGTCGTTTAACAGATCCTCAGTTTTCTTTCCCGTTCTTTTGTATATTATTCTCTTTATCAGCTTGGATGCATGATGTGTTAGTTTGATAGCGTGATAGTTTTTGGGTCTGTATGGTCCTGGAATATTCGAAATGTTGGGGATGAAATTTTCCGAATGTCGGATGACACGTCACCCGGCTCATACGTTCCACACACTAACTTGAATAACCGGCTGTTTGATAGATTCCACACACCAACTTGAATAGCCGTTTGCTTGCCACTTCCCCCAATTAATTTATTAATTCTGATGTTATCTAACCTTAGTACCTAATATGATTTAAAGTTCAGACCTTTTCTAAATTCCAATATTAATACTGAATACACTACGTCCTTCTAATCGAATCTAGCTTCTTTTTCTACCCAGTGCTCAGACAAGTCCTCTCCATCTTACAAGCTTTCAGGGCACTCTTTCCACCTGTCTCTGCGTTCCAATTGCGCGCTACATGTAGCCACCGTTGTTGCTCATTTCTCCAGAGGTTCTTTTGATTTTTCTATACACTCAGTCAGTTCATTCAAAGATCATTTCTTTTTCTATTTCTTCACATCCTTCCTGCAGACTTTCGCCTTTAGCTGCCCCGCACTTCCTATTTATTTCATTCTTAAGTGATTTACGTTGCGTATTGCTTCCTTATATTGCTGATTACATCTACAGTAGAATAATTGTACGGGCGTCAAGGCCATCATTGTGTTACAATGTTCTAAGAAGCATGGAATGAGGTGACACGCATGTTGTGCGTACTAAACTCGTTTAATACTACCTCTATGGAAACATACCTAGGACGCTATTAGGCCCCAGCTACGTGCACATTAACCACTGTCCCCTAATTTTGATGTCTTCGGTAAAACACTCCTCAATATGCTGATGACTGCTAGAAATATTTAATTGGGAAGGAATTCGTTAATCTAGTAATTTTATTCATGCCCAGTAGCCGAAATGTCAGCCGGTACAGCATGATGACCGCTGACGATTACTACGTGGCAGATCTAAGTTTAATGGCAAACAACAGCGACCGATTTATCGTGTGACCGCAATGTGTGGCACATTAATTCAGCGCCCAACATCCCATGCTGATATTTCTTCTTGCCAGAACGTGACAGTACGCGTGCAGTATAAACTTCAACTTACCATTCGTAAAATGTTGAGAGACCGAACATTGCACACAGGCATCTTCCATTTTGCGATTGTAAACACAGCTCTATACTGAATTACATTAAGAGTGCCGGTTTAGTTTCACCTTCATTACACCGACGGCTATATATATCGCCATCCTGTGGTCAGTGATGATATGCAAGACATCAGATATTTTCGGATTTGTTGATCGCGTTTCCTGGTATCCATTGTGAAACTCGCTATTTATTGTCTTGTTGTTTACGTCGACTGCTGTGAAGTCGCGACGTTTCGGTTTTATTGGAAGTGGCAATGAAGATCCTTCATCTGTTCGATTATGACGATGATAATGGACCTGACGATATGGTTTTTCACGTGCACGACTTACAGCTCTTTAGCGGCCATCTTCAATTCGACCTTCCATGTCTTCACATGAAGGTTGGGGCTAAGTTGTAAATGTGAAGGTGGTCGCCACGTTATAGATGGCAACAGCGTACAACCATTAACGAGACTGCAGCAGTCTTGAAATTCATCGTGAGCAAGGCCTGCGGTGGCGAGTTGCGGTATTCGTCAGACACAAATTCCTCTTATTCACCAGCGAACGTAGAGGAGGTTATGAGAAATTTCGTGGCCTTTTTCAGATATTGGGAATGTTTGTAACTGTTAAAAAGGGTCACTCAAATCTTTGATTGACGCCGAATATTTTACTCGTGAAGCCACAACCGTACGCTTCTATAACCTTAGTAGAATTGTTATAGTGGTGGTGGTGGTGGTGGTTAGTGTTTAACGTCCCGTCGACAACGAGGTCATTAGAGACGGAGCGCAAGCTCGGGTTAGGGAAGGATTGGGAAGGAAATCGGCCGTGCCCTTTCAAAGGAACCATCCCGGCATTTGCCTGAAACGATTTAGGGCAATCACGGAAAACCTAAATCAGGATGACCGGAGACGGGATTGAACCGTCGTCCTCCCGAATGCTAGTCCAGTGTGCTAACCACTGCGCCACCTCGTTCGGTGGAACTGTTATAGTACAACCCTTTCACTATACAGCCTGGATGTTTTATCCTGTTTGGAATGAGGCATGAAAATGTGTGAAGTAAGATCCACGTAAATTCAGATTCTAGGCAAGCACTACAGAATAATATGATTTTGTTTTGAGCTAAAAATACAGTTATCATAACGTGCTATGTTGTATAAGGGCGAGCGTCACAAACTACTGGTACCCTCAACTCAACATTAGATGTCACACAGTTCGAATAGGTACAAGCCTAAGTACTCGAAGCACCTTACGTGACTTTCTGATTCCACGAGTTACTTACTGGCAAGCGGAGGCTCTTAAGTACACTAGATCTCCTCAAAACAAGATCGAATAAAATTTGCAGGGGAAGACTGTATATAGAAATATCCTCTCGGGCCAATTTTAAGTTCCGATTGTTATGCTGCAGTATGGTGCGGTATAACCTCGTTCAGAACATTAATAGTATGAGTGCTCTCCTTAATTTTCTTACAGAATTTTACCAGGGGTCTCACTCATCTTTTCCGTTGTGTTAATCAAACTGATGCCAAACCGTAATTGGCAAGTAGCAGAACAGCATTGGAGTACTTGGTTGTCCGTGAATACTTATCTCGTTCTACGCAATTGCAATCGCGCAGTTTTTGCTTTACTAAAGTACACTGTATCGTGCATATTCAGAAGGTTGCTCTATCAGATATTTGTTCCCCATCCATACGAACTTTAATTGCCCTTTAACTCATCATGGAATTTTTGAATACTGAAGTCGTTCTCATTCTCGTTTTTTATCGTAGATATCACACTGATACATGTTTCTGGCGTAAATAATATGAAAGAGGGCCACAACAGTTTGGATGAAGTGATATATAAGTTGATCTTTGATAAAATTTCACCCTGTTTCAAGTGTCATTCTGAAATTCACTGTTTTTGGCAATTCAAATAGGAAATTAAGATACCTAGCAAACCAGAAGGAATGATTCAAGTAGACCTCCATGGAAACGCATAATATAAAAACAACATTTACACTGAAAACGGGTTTGTTTCCTGTCAGTGATACTATAATCCCTAAAATTATTAAGCTGTTTAGAATTTTTGGTGCTTTTTCAACATTGTACATATGTCTAAAGTGGAACTTCAAATTCTGATTAATGGATGATGCTTATAGCTTACAAAAGGTCAACGGCTTTCCACAAACAAGTGTACACATCAGCGCTAAAATATTAATTTCTTATTATTCAAGTGCCTCAGAAAAGATAACAGTCCCTCGGTGCTACACAACATCGGACGTTCCTACCTGCGGGACTAAATGTCCTTGTTTTCGGGCTGCCTCTGCGATAAACTTTCATGGCAAAGAGTAAATGCAAAACAATAATACAGAACTGGAGAGCAGTTTCCAATCTAGAATAATGCTTCCCAAACGTACAACACTTCAAATGAAAAATTACTGAAATTCTCCAGCCTGTATTTTAATTAGTGGAGAAGAAGAAGGTCAGAGGTTAATGTGTCATCTACGTCGGCGTTATTACAGACTGAGCTCAGGTGGAAAACGGTGGCTGAAGGAAGTGGGTCCATGTCTAAAGTGACACGGCAGACTGAAATTAATAGTTTCCACTGGTAGCTCATACGACGGCAATAGTCATCTATAAATTTCTATATACATGGGGACTGCCTGCAATAAACATTCCTAAAATCCTCTCTAGCCTTCTGTTTACTGATTGTGTTGGTGCTTTTCCTAGTTTTATGTTTCAATGATCGCCTTATACCATTATCTGCTATATTGTACACTCTATTTTATGATTGCGTACAGCGGTCAACCGCTCAGTTCGTAAAATAATATTTCGTATGTCCAGGGTTGCGGCCACTTCCTTCAGCCACCGTTTTCCACCTGAGCTCAGTCTCTAATAACGCCGACGTGGATGACACGTTAACCTCTGACCTTCTTCTTCTTCACTAATTAATATACAGGCTGGAGAATTTCAGTATTTTTTCATTTGAAGTGTTGTACGTTTGAGAAGCATTATTCTAGATTGGAAACTGCTCTCCAGTTACGTAATATTGTTTTGCATTTACACTTTGCCATGAAAGTTTATCGCAGAGGCAGCCCGATAACAAGGACATTTAGTCCCGCAGGTAGGTACGTCCGATGTTGTGTAGTACCGAAGGACTGTTATCTTTTCTGAGGCACTTGAATGGAAAACACATTATCAGTCATTGCGTCCGATAAAGCGGTACTCCACTCAAGTCTTTCTCAAGTGCTAGCAACGGAATTTTTCGCGCACTAGAAAGTTGTGCTTGCTTGTGTTCATGCTATTGTAGATGGAGAGAGGCGAACGTCTGATCGAAATGAAATTTATAAAACGTAATGATACAGATGACAGATTCACTTGATCCCAAAGTCAATAAAAGTAAGCAGATACAATGAGTCCATATCGGAAAATACAGTGCAAAACCAATAACCCGTTGGACCAACTTTTGCTGCAATACATGCAGATAAGCGGTTCGTCGTGGAGTTGATGACACTTCTGATGTTGTACTGAGGCAGACTGTTCCACAAATCTTGAACAGTCACCTCCTTGTCATCACGACACCTGCTGTTTCATCTGGTCCCAAAGGTGTCCTGTAGGGGACAAATCCTGGGAGTAAGCAGACCATGTTGGAGTCGGAACATAACCTAGAAAGACTTGAGTAACTCGAGCTTTAATCGGACGAGCAGTATCATACTAGAAAAGTGGCCCTGGAGGAGAATGTAGGACACATCCCACATGACACTGAAGAATGTCATCAGCAAAATGCAGTTATGTTAGGCTACCATTTGCCACAATTAGAAGGCACCGGCTATAGCCCTCAATCCATTACGCCGGCTGTGTGGATGGTGCGGCGCGGGACAGCGTGGGTGGAACAGTATCGTCCACACGGCTGCCTCTACATCCGTATACTGTTTGCATCCGCCCAAAATGAATCTGGATTCGTCCCTAAACACTACGTTTTGCCAGTCTCTAGCAGTCCACGTCTATCTGGTTTGGCACCAATGTCATTTATGTCTCGGTATTGACAGCAGCCGGCTGAAGCGGCCGAGCGGTTGTAATCGCCGAGCGGTTGTAATCGCGCGACCGCTACGGTCGCAGGTTCGAGTCCTACCTTCAGCATGGATGTGTGTGATGTCCTTAGGTTAGTTAGGTTTAAGTAGTTCTAAGTTCTAGGCGAAGTTCTAAGTTCTAGCGTGAGGCGAATCACTTTGGATGCCTGATCGTTAGTCGATCGATCCTTCGATCAGCCTGCCTCTTCGTCTACCTGGTCGCTCCACACCCGGTGGGTCAAAAGTAATTCATCTAGTGTAGAATGTTCCCAAAATCGCCTGACAGAACATTCCAAACAATAGTCCTGGAGAGCCACACGGCGTGTCGACCAGCATGTGCTTTTTGGTCCGATGATTAGGACCCTCACAAACTCGATTAACTGTGAGAAAAATCTTGTACCACGTTTACGTTGCGTTCTGCGCCTCCTCGAGCGGGGATGTGGTCTTCACGTGGGTCACTTGTCGGCTACGCCCCATTTAAGTGGAGTTTCCTGCCGGAGTGGAGCGTTACTGTAGGCTGTGTAAACATGTGCACTGACACTAATTTTGCATAAGTATGGACATCGTATTCTCACTGTACTTGTTTGCAAAGTTTCACTATTGTACCTTTCATCCCTCTGGGTGTACTGTTTTCAGTGTTCCTGAGTGTATAATAGTGAGTGCCGAAAAGTACTTCGTACAAATATTAGCACGGTTCTATCCTATTTCGGAAGCGTAATGGTGAGGAATAGTTTCCCCATTATGAGAGTTGGGAGGGAAATGGGAGAAACATCAAAGTAAAATTTTTCCAGACGATGTGATCTAAAATCTTATTAAGTTTTGGTCTGATGTAACAGCAATAAAAGAATTGAAATGATCTATTTAATAGCTTAGTGAGCATAATAACACCGAAACAGAAGATAACAGAGGATAGGCCGAAATACTGAAGTCGGTCTCCCGAAATTGTTTCACTGCAGAAGATCGTAATTCGCCCTCTCCTTTCGATCATCACCCGAATGTTTAACTTGTAGATACAGAGATAAGAGATCGGGGAATAGAAAAAAAAACCGCGAAATAGTGGAAAGGCGTTTAGATCGCACTTGTTCCCTTTCTAGAAGTATGTCACTGGAGCAACATAGAAAATCTCCTCTGTAAACATCAACATGGATTCCTCAAACAGGCGTATATGGGGGGGGGGGGGGGGGGGGGGTTAGGAGGGGTTGGGACTTTAAAAAAAATTGATACAATTTCATAGATTTCGGCAACTTAGAAGAAACATTTTTCAACGTAAAATATTGCAAAGTGTTCGAAATTCTAAGAACAATTGGTATAAACTATGGTGAAGAAAGGGCAATGTGCAATTAGAACAATAATGAGAGTGTAATAAGATTTAAAAACTGTGGGAGAGTTCTTCGTGCTAAAGAAGGCTTGCGGCAGGGGTACAGTCTTTCTCCCCAACTCTTAGAACTGTGCACCTAAGGAGCAGTGGCTGAAACCAAAGCAGTCATAGGTATAAGGGTTTCAATACTCGCCGAAGTAATTGCTATCTTCAGCAGAAATGAGGAAGAGCTATTGGATCTGTTGCATAGAATCAGTTTTGCACTGGGTGCTGCATATGGTCAGAGTGAAAATTTAGAGTAGCAGAAATGAGATTATCGGTGATATTGATATAAAGATAGCAGGCGATGTAGTAGCCAAAGCAAAGGGAATTTGCCACGGTGGGATTACCAAGGTATGACCCACGAAGTGAGGCGCACTTAAGAAGCGACAAGTAAAGGGAAACAGAGTATTCGCTATTAACAGAAATCTACTAGTAACATACAATTTGAGGAAGGCCGTTTGTGGTAATACACGTGTGTCTGGACAACATCATTGTATAGTAGGGAATCAAAGACCGTGGCATTACCAGGATGGAAGGGAAATGATGCTTTTGTAATGTGATATTATAGAAGCATCTTAAAAATTAAATGGACGGATAACAAATGAAATTAGGAGATCTACTGCAGAAACGAAGAGAAAAGGAAACGAAGAAATCAATAATTAGAAGAAGTAACTTGATAGGTATGAGGGAAGAATGTCCACGGCGCAGACTATAGGGAAAAAGAAATATAGGGCGTTGTATATGTGTGCTACCTAAGAGATGTGGAAGATGGCACACGAGACAAAGTCGTGGGGGGGGGGGGGCAGCATCGAACTAATCTCAAGACGTTAAAAAGGGTGCGCGGGTGTCGTGATTTGTGAATCACAGCAAGAAGCTCCGTAAGATCGTCCAAGGGTGGCACTGTGGTAAGTAAGTAAAGTTCGAAGGCAGAAAACTCTTGTAAAATGCATTAAGTCTTACAGCAAATCGACGTTTGGCAAAGGGACTAGCAGCAGTCTCAACACAGAAAATAAATCTTTATATTGCACATAAATAGACTGAAAGACCTCTCATTATTCGATTATACTACTGACGATAAAGTGCTCCAAACATAACAACAGAAAGATATGTAGTAGCTATTGAAAGGATTAACAGAAGAGACAGAGAAGATCCGAAGACGAGCGGTGTATTTCGTTCTGATTTCGTTTGCTAACGGTCATAGCCTTATGACTATGCTCATCGAGCTACAAAGACATATGATAAAAGAATTACGTCGCTTCCTTTGCGAATGGTATTATTGTTAAAACCCTGCGAACGCTCGTTCCTGGTAGAGTCGGGGAGCACTATTTTGTCACACGTAGATCTTGTGGCTCGACTATGATGACAAAATCACAGACATTAGAAGTATTACTGGAGATTTATTCTTCACGTGCACGATTGGTGAATGGCGCAGGAAAGTGACAAACTATAACACGTCGGCCACAAACTATAACGTGGCTTTCAGAGAGGAGATTTAGTTGTAGAGTAACGGGATGACGATTATTGCGCAAGCTGTTTCTCTATTGTTGTTCAAGATACTGAAGGTTAATGGTTGATTTAGACAACAACAGGCCCGTGTTGCACTACGTTCAGGAACTCAGTTACCTTAACGGCGCTATTTTGATAGTACTATGCTTCACAGGTCCACAGAATTTTATGTTATTGCAATAGCAACTTACTAGAAATAAGAGGCACTCTCTTAATCACTGGCTAGTTATTAATGATAGTTATTTTATCAGGATGGCCATTTATTTCAATGTAAGTGGGAGTTCTATCTATATCCGAATCCCGCTCCCGCTACTGCCGGGTCTGGGTGCTGACGAGTCCTCTCCATTTGGCTCGGTCCTCCCACCACTTTTCTTCCTCCACTTGCTGCCAGGTCACACCTCTCCTTTCAACAGATATTCTCACTCCAATTTTCTACCGTGTTCTTGGGCGCCCTCTAGGTCTTTTCCCATCCATCTTTAGTTCTTCCATAATTTTGGTGAGTCTCTGCCCATGCATCCTCTTAACATGCCCATACCATCTTAATCTCTTTTTTTCAATTTCTTCTCTCATACTTTCTTGTTTGAGGTCCTTTCTAATCTCTGCATTCCCTACTCTGTCCATTCTTGTTTCTCCCTTAACTGCTCTGAGAAATTTCATTTCCCCTTCTTGCAGTCTGCTCCAGTCCCTTTCTGTCATTGTCCATGTTTCTCCACCATAGGTGACAATAGGGATGTAATAATTCTTATACATAAGGAGTTTTGCTCTTTCTGAAACCTCCTTATTCCAAATCAGATGTTTTATTGTTTGGTAGAAATTGCCTCCCTTCTGTAACCTCCTATTAATTTCGTTAGTTATTCTTCCATCCCTAGATAGTTAAGTGGGAGTTAATATTGTAATTTTGATAAAAAAAACTCACCTAAACGACAAACGTCTTTTTAATGATTGCCACTCAAACTCGCTTGTCACGTTGACATTTTGTCCTCTGTTTAGTGATAGTACAAAACTTGTTGCCCTTCTTTTTACTTTTCTTCTGCCAGTCCTACCTGGTAAGAATACCGCAGAGCACAGCAGTACTCCAGAAGAGGGCGTGCAAGCGTAGTGTAGACGGTCTCTCCACTGGAGTAGTTAAATGCAGTCTACAGTTTGTCTTCCCATCAAAATTTTCGGTATCATGATTCTGACCTAAGTTGTTCGTATTTGTTATCCCTAAATATTTATCCAAATTGAAAATTTTCAGTTTTGTGCAGCTTGTCGTGTAACCTAAATGTAATTGATTTTTATAATATGCATGTGGATAGCATCCCAGTTTTAATTGCTTATTGCCAATAACCAATCTTCGCACCATACAGATCATCATCATCATATTGGACAGTTTCCAGCCTCTGGCCGGGTCTGTATGGAACATAGGCCTCTCCATCATCTTCTGTCCTGCCACCATCTATCCGTCTTCACCTTGGTCCAGTCTTCTCCCTTCTTCTGGACTCATTCCTCTACTCCTTTCAGCCATCTCTATCTCGGCCTTTCTCTTGGTCTCTTTACTTCCAGTTTCATCTCGTTTATCCTCCTAGGTATCTTTTCCTTCTCCATTCTCGGTCTCCTCCTGTAATGGTTCCACCTTTATTAAGTCTCTGATCCTCTCGTTTCTTGACCTGTCTGTATCTGTCACTCCAACACTGTTTCTCAAGAATTTCATCTCGCTAGCTTGTACTTCGCTTTTCTCTCTTCGTTTTATAACCCAGGTTTCTGATGTATATGTCAGGACTGGGACATAGTAGGACCAGTATGTAAGCTTTTTACTGATTTGGGGCACATCATTGTTCCATATCAGGTTTCTGACACTCTTCCGAAATGCTTCTGCTTTTCTCCCACTCTCGTTTATTTCTCTGTCGTTTTTTCCATCTTCCTGTATCAGGCTTCCTAGGTACTTGAGACTCTCCACTTACCTCAATCGTTCCTCACCAATTGTTATTTCAGTTGTTCCTCTCTCCTTCTTTCTTGTTGTGATTATCATTTCACTTTTACTTATACTAAATTTCATCCAATATTCTGGTACTGGTTGTTCCCATACTTCGTAGTGCTCTTATACTTCCTCCTCCTTATTCGCTCAAATCATCAGATCATCTGCAAACACCATAGCTTTCATCTTCCTCTCACCAATTACTTGTGCTACTGTACTAATTATATCATCCATCACTACAATGAAGAGTAATGGTGAAAGTGCACATCGCTGCCTCAAGCCATTCTTCTATTCATTCCAAGCTGATCTCTCTCCTCCCACTTTCACACAGCTCACACTTCCATGGTACATTTTCCTTCCAAATAATCTGTTTCGCTACTCCTCTGTTCTCCAGGGCTTTCCACGCTTTGCTTCTACATAAACTATCATACGCTTTTTCAATGTGCAGAAAGGCCATTTGTAGCTCTATTCCATGTTCATAGAATTGTTCCTGCAGTTGTCTTACAGCAAAAATTAGATCCACTGTAGACCTTCCTGTTCTGAAGCCATGCTGCTATTCTCTCATTCTTCCTTCTAATTTTGCCCGAATTCGTGATTCCAAAATTTTCTCAAAAATCTTTGCTCAGTGACTCATCAGTGTTATCCCCCGATCGTTCTTGCACTCTTTTCTATTTCCCTTCTTAAATATCGGGACAATTATTCCCTTCTTCCAGTCTTCTGGGATGATCTTCTGTCTCCACACAATTTTCATTACTCGATATAGCCATTGTATACCCAGCTCTCCTGCCGCTCTCACCATCTCCACACTTAGCTCAGCCTGACTTGGTGACTCCCTCCTTCTTGCCCGATGCCTCTTCCACTTCTCCCCATGTAAGGTCTTTTCTGTTTGCTGTTTCTCCTCCATTTTCTCCTCGGCTTGTTCCCTCTCATCCAGGTCCCCATTCGGATTCAGGAGTTCTTCAAAGTACTCCTTCCACATATTCTTGAGTTCCTCCGTATTCTCTACATCTGGTCCACTTTTGTTCACCTTCAAGGACAATCTGTCCTGATCTTCTTCCTCTTCCTTGTAATCATCCAAATATTCTTGAGTCCTCCTTATTCTCTACATCTTGTTCACTTTTGTTCATCATTCGAGCATAATCTGTATTACTGTTATTCTCTTACTTTTAATCATCCCAAATAACACGTTTTTTGAACCTTCACTATCCTCCTCCATCATTCTGGTCCACTGTTCCATCCACTTTCTTCTTTCCTCCGCCACCACTCGCTGAGATTCTTTCCTTCTTGCCTGACACTCTTACCTTGTCTCTACTCTTCTCTTCTGGAACCATACCCCGAAGGCTCTAATCTTCTTTTGTACTATATCCTTTGTATTATTATTTCACCAGGGTGTTTCTTTCCATCTCATTTGTTGCTTGTCCTCCCACATATTGCTTCCGCCACACTCACTAATTTTCCCTTGAACCTCCCCCAATTTCTGTTCTACCATTTTTAGTTCATCCTCTGGGATGCTTTCCTCTGCTACTTGTATGTACTGTAGCCTGCTTTCTTCCTCCTTCAACTTCCATCCCCTTATACGTCTTTCCTGGTCTTCTGTCCCTTTTATTATCCTTAGTCCCTCTCAGGCTCATTACCAAACGGTGGTCACTATCCAAGGCCTCTGATGGTAATACCTTAATGTCAATGATGTTCCTATGCATCTCACTATCAACAGGAAGTAGTCAACTATCGATTTTCTCTTTAAGTCTTGACTGTACCAGTTAATCTTGTGGCTCTCCCTTTTCCTGAACCAAGAGCTCCCAACCAGCAAGCCTTTGACAGAACTCCAATAACCTTTCACCTTCCTCATTTGGGCAGCCCCAACCCTCTGGTCCAAGCACACTTTCGCAGCCTTTTCTTTCTCATCCAATGTGTGCGTTTAAATCCCCCATTATTATCACATTCTGCCTTCTTCTCTGGTTCTGTATTTCCTCTTCAAACTCTTGTTTCTCCTCAGAAGTGCAACCCACCTGGGGTGCATACAATTGTATTACCTCTATGATCGTCTCCTTGAGTGATATTTTGGTCTTCATCATCCTATCACTTATTCTCTCCACTTCCTCTTGTAATCCATCTCTTACTACTATTCCGACTCTATTTCTCCTTGCCTCCTGATTTCCACTCCAGTACAGTTGGTAGCCTTTCCTCAGTTCTCTTCTTCCTTCTCCTTTCCTTCTAGTTTCAGCTAACCCCAATTGTTCTGACTTCTTTCTTTCCATCATGTCTACCATTTCGTCCACCTTTCCAGTCAATCCTTGTATATTTATTGTACCACATCTTAGTCCCAGTTTATAGGCAGTTTCTCGTCCGTTAAATCTGTCTTTTGCGAGGCCCGTTCTCTTTTTGAAAGTAGAAATACACATATTATATCCAAATCATTTTACAATTCGTTCTGGTCTTCTGATGACTTTACTAGACGGCGAACGACAGCGCCTGTGCAATTATTTTATGAGAGCGTCTCAGACTACCTCCTGCAAGATTAGGAGGCCCTGTTCCACCTTCCTGGGGAATCCCAGTATTACTTCAGTTTAATAGACGATTTTACGTCTTTTACTGTTATCTGTGGCCTTTCTGACGTTATTTCACGAACTAAGTCGCGCAACTGAGAATATATTCAATAGGCATGCAATTTACTTAGAAGCCGCTTTTGAAAAACTGTGTCTAATCTGAAATTCTAGAAATGTGGAATCGAGGTCCCCTGTCAGTAGAACTCATCACTTCCTGCGAATGAAATGACAGTTGTGTTTTGCACTGAAAATAAAATGTTAAGATTATTTTAAGAAATGCAGCAACCATCCACTTTTTAAGTAATTTTATTTATTGCAGTTACAGTTTTGTGTAATACACTAACACATTAAGTTCGTCGTTAAATGCATCGACAGCGATTTGGATGCTGCAGCTGATCTGTGCAAAATTATCAAATTTGTTTGGTTGCTACGCTTCTTACTTACATATTTATGATGTATTATTGGTTAGGTTTACTTACATTCTACTCTGATTGCTGTTATACCGATGTGCATAAAAACAGTGCAGTATCAACCATGTTGTTCAGTGACGTCTTTGTACTCCTGCAAAATTATATATATGGTCAACACCCACGTGCCGGTTCCGAAAATGCTATTTCTAGTTGAAGCTTCTGTGTTACACGATTGTGTTGAGTGCTCTGTATTGTTATTAAATAAATGTAGCAGTGACTGTTTAAATAAAATATACTGAATATTATGAAAAAATGATACATTTTAAATTAAAGAGATGGTATTACATATTTTTCTCACAGTTTGAGTAAAATTTACAAAAAAACCACAAAAACAGAGTTTATGGATGTAGAAATAATGTATGCGTTGGACCGTGTTTCTCCATACCTGTACTTAGTGTATGTCTGTACGTGAAAGTTATGGAAGTTTCTTAGAAAAAATTTGTCGTGTAGCTCTGTTTGGTCATTTAGCATATCTCATTTGTAAGCATAAATTTCAATTCCTTTATACAATCAAGTTCTTCCTTTTTGATCTGTAGCACAGGTGCACCATTTGCAAGCTGTAAGCTTTTGCTGCCACCTTCAGTTACAAATGGATTTGTTTGACTTTTGCATTCATGTATTCTCGGAAACGTGTATAAAAACGTCTTCATGTTCTGCAAATGTATGCGTTCGAACATGAATTACAGCTATGTTTCTGTTTGGCTATATGGCTTGCTGTTATCCTTAACATTATGGATGCCAATGTCCCTAATTTTTTGTTTGTGTAAAAGCTGATTTTCACATTTGTTACATAACAGATTTGGTAGATGACAGTTTTCCTAAAAATGGATTGCTCACCAATTTCTCTGTTACCTTCGTAATCTTGCGTAATCTACCTGTATAGTTGGTTATATAGCAACTGAATTTACTGTTTACCTCACATATTAATTTTATACTGTAGCAAGTATAGTAAGTAAATGCCTTAGCGATATTTCGTTCATCGGTTCGACCAGCCGTTTCCAATGGGGTTTTGTGCATTCTAGTGTGCCTTGGTCTGTATGATGCCATTTTGTGCTTATCTGGGTGTCATGAGGTTTTATTCTGTGTGGCTTGTATGTATACTGGTTTCCTGTAAATATTAGCAAAACTGTTGAGACGGATGTACATATTTTTAGAAAACAAATGCCAGTACATCAACGTTAAAATGTGATTAAACGCAACATATGTCGTGGCACTTCACACGAAGATTGACAAACTATCTCAAATGCTTAAAGGTGAATAGAAAGTTTCATAGCTCGTTCTTACGCCGAATAAGCGGTGTGACTCAGAATGTCAGTCCACGTATATAACACCACGCTGCGAGTTGTGAGCGATCAGTGCTGGTGGAGATGTGGCCGCCCGCCTTAATTGCAGCTCTGGTGACTCTCGGCTACACAAGGGCGTCAGACAAATTCCCGGATGGTTTCTTGATGGGGTGCGGAACGGCTTCGTACCAGGTAGAGGGAGCATGGAACGAAGACGGTAAGTGCTAATTTTAAAACTGCACTGTAGTTTAGTCAGTGAAGCACTTGTTGTCACAACAACAACAACAACAATCATAACAACAATAAAACCAGACGAATCCTATCTCTCAATACTGATATAAGCTCGTCATTTGACAGAATTAGTGCGCATATAGTAGAGTGTTGACGACAAGGGTGAAAATTTACATTTGTCTTTCCTCGATTGAGTCTCCATCCATATTCTATACTCATCAGACTGTTTATTCCGTTCAACAGATCCTGTAATTCTTATTCACTGTCATCAGCATATTTATAATTGATATCCTTTCACCCTGAATTTTAATCTTTACTTTCTTTTATTTCCATCATTACTTCTTCGATGTGTAGATCGAACAGCAAAGGTGAAAAAATATATCGCTGTGTTACAGCTTTTTTAATCCGAACACTTCGATCTTGGTCTTCCCGTGTTAAGGTTCCCTCTTGGTTCTGTACAAATTATACATTACCCATCTTTAGTTATAGCTACTTTTCCGATAATTTCAACATGTTGCACATTTTACATTGTTGAACTCTTTTTCCGGGTCGAAATATCTTAGGAAAGTTTCAGATTTTTCTTCACACTTGCTTGCATTATGGCGACAAACTATTACAAATATTTTTTGTGAACTCTCTTCGCCTCATTTGTAAAGGCCTCGTCGCCACTGCTGTGGAGTCCGAGTTGCCACTGTTGGTACGATAGGCCGAATTTGTGAGTTTGTGAAACGGCTTCTGTTGCGGTACACCCCTAAGGCAAATTCTCCTAGCCACTATCACACAGCTATGCCCCAGGGTCAGGTAACAGGACAGCAGAACGAACGTCCAGCAACACTCAACAAATTAGTAACAAAGTTAGACAAATGTGTTGAAAATGTTTACTTATCTTCGCGACTTATCGAGTAACTATGTCTGCAACACTGAATGTAATATGACAAAAAAAGACCCTCAACTTGTAATTGCAAATAATCCTAGGTAAACTTCACGGTACATAGCAAAAGCAATTTACAACTGTCTGTTCGCTTGCAAGAGTTAACTAAACGTCGTTCCCTGTGTAAGTCAGCCCTGGACTATGATCTATAACTAAGTGGGCGAGAGATGCTCTTCTATCTTCAGAGCAGGCTTTTGTCTGTCGTCGTCCGGTCATTGGCGGATTGTATTCGGCCAGCAATTGGCCGAGGCGAAGTCGATATCTTCATCCTCAGCGCCGCTGGTGTCGCTGGTGGGATCTGCGAAAGTGGCGAGCCTTTATGGAATTGGTACCAGCTCACATATTTCCGCCTGTGGTGCTTTTGCTCTGACTGTGTTTTGTTCCGAAGACACAGCAATATTCATTAGTGAGGCGCGAGTTTCATTCATTAATGTTCTGTGCATATATTTCCCTGCATGAAACTTCCTGGCAGATTAAAACTGTGTTCCGGACCGAGACTCGAACTCGGGACCTTTGACTTTCGCGTATAGAAATGTATCCTCATCGATAGCCGATTGCAAGCGGAAGATGCATACAGAAAGGCATTTGATTCGATGATATCTGTATCTAATTCAGGACCTCGAAGAAAGTTTTATTAGAATAGGTCTTCTTCACAGGCAACACATGTATACGTGGCGGTTCTTACTAAACTGAGAGGACGCCGTTATCCAAGCAACGCTAGTGGCACGTTGTCAATGCTTGCTGATTACCGAAATTTACATAATGGGCCTATATTATTGTTAGTGTAAGGAAACGACTGAACCTAGGAATTACGACTCAGTCGGAGGTGTCCTGGAGACATTTTGTAAACCTCATGCATGAAACGGTATAATGCGGTAGCAAAAGCGTTTCCAGAGCCATGTCCGTATAACATATATGTGAGAGAAACGTGTAGCTAGAAGTAGCGTATACCCTCTTGTAATGCAAGTGTAACTTCAATAAATCGTGGCAGAAGCCAGAACTGGAGAAAATTCATGTAGCTACTGTTACTGTCATTTAACTAGAAACCATTGCGAGATTAGAACTATACTCTGTTTTGATAGTGTCAGGTAATGCATAGTGGCTGTCATTTAACTAGAAACCATTGCGACATTGGAACTATGCTCTGTTTTGCCAGTGTTAGGTAATGCATAGCGGCAATGTCTCCTCTTAACTACTACATGTTTCACACTTTCATAACTTAAGTATGAATTGTTTCCAGTGACTTACAGTAATTTTTAAGAAGAAACTTACTTTCTTAGGAAAGGGCGAGAATATCTGGGACCACATGTTTCACGAGCATCCGGCATACGGAACAAACGGCGACAACGGGGATGTGGCCTGTGATTCTTACCACAAGTACAAGGAGGACGTGCAGATGCTGAAGGCTCTGAACGTGAGTATCAGTCAAAACGGGAGAATTTAGTATCGTCTTCACCTGCTTCGTCTCCGTTCTCTTCTTCATTTCAAGGAGCAGGCTCATAGCTTTTCCGTCTTCATAAAACCTACTTTCTCCTCGGCCTTCCTATATCTCTCTTCCCTATACGTCTATAGTCTACTGCATGTCCGACTTCTCTTTCTGCCAGTATTCTTTCATCATGCACCTTCCATTTTGTTATGTCGGTTCTATTCCTTGTGTCAGAATTCTTTATCTGATCAATTGGAGTACATCCATTTACAGTCCTTAAAATTTTCATTTCAGCTAACTACATCCTTCTTTGATCTTTCTTAATTATTGTCAAGGTCTGAGTTCCGTACGTGATCATATATGTTGCCATTACTTTGTAGATTTTCATTATGTCTTTTGTGGTTTCATTGGCTAACGTTCTGTGTATAGTTCCACAGTACTTTTGCAACTTGTTTCACTGTATAGAGATGACATTATCGAATTCGTAGCTTACATCACTAACTAATAACTTAAAGTGTGGCAGCTATTCAGAAAATTTTTGGTTTAGAGTATTTTAGAACTGACTTAGTGCTTTCCTTTAAAATCCATAGCTTTGGTTTTATTTCCTAAATCCTTCAAGTTGCAGAGCTTACCTATTAATTTCAAGGGCTGTAGAGCTAACTGTAAGTCAGAATAAATTTTGCACTCTGTAGCGAAGTGTGTGCAGATATGAAACTTTCTGGCAGATTAAAACTGCGTGTCGGACCTCGGCCTCTCGCAGGCAAGTGCTCTACCAACTGAGATACCTAAGGGCGACTAAACACAGGTCCTCACAGCTCTAATTGTGCCATTACCTCATCTACCTTCCAAAAGCAATTTTAATGTACCAGGAAGTTTAGAACTGTAAATCACCCTCGGTCTTTCCATTGACCAACGTCATCAGTGAATACATTAAATAAATTGGGTGGAAGATTGCACCCTTGTCATTCTCCTCTGTTAATTGGTATTGGACCTGATGTACCATTATCTGTAGCAATTAAAATTTCGTTGTTTTTTTCAAACTTTTTATCACTTTTATTCATTGTTTAGCATTAACTCGTCTTGCCATTACATTCCATAGCAATATGCTCATTCATTGTAACTAAGGTTTTGCATAGTCTTCAAAACAGTACAGTATGATTATCCAGATAATACTCTCGCCTCTTTTCAGTTATCTTCCGCATTACTGTAATGTGCCCGCATCTCGTGGTCGTGCGGTAGCGTTCTCGCTTCCCACGCCCGGGTTCCCGGGTTCGATTCCCGGCGGAGTCAGGGATTTTCTCTGCCTCGTGATGGCTGGGTGTCGTGTGATGTCCTTAGGTTAGTTAGGTATAAGTAGTTTTAAGTTCTAGGGGACTGATGACCATAGATGTTAAGTCCCATAGTGCTCAGAGCCATTTGAACCATTTTGAACTACTGTAATCTTGTCATGTTTGATGGTCCGCTTCTAGAACCTTTCTTCCTACAGTAAGTGGGCATCAGCTAGTTTTTTTTCTGTTATTATTATTTATGCCTGTAACTTAAGGCGGTGTTCAACAGACATTCCTCTGAAATGTTCATCAGCATTTTCATTTCCTTTTATAGAATGATGTTACTCCTGACACTCTGGAAGAGTCGGTTTTATCTATCATTTTCAGCATTCATTTAGTAAAAGCAACAGCCTCAGTTGTGACATTAAATCTCGACAATTAATGAGTTCTGCATCCATATAATCGGGTACTGTAGCTTTTCTACTCTACATCTGCTTTAACCCTTCTTGCATCTCCTTCAGTGTAATATTTTCTCCTTGGTGTATTTCATCATTTTGTTCTTTCTCCTGCTCTGAAATGATCTTAATAACGGTTTTATCATTGCATTTTAGTCACAGTTCTTGACAGTGTATTTTCCATTTTTCGTTTTCTATTTCGTATAATCGTGCAGAATCTTTTCCTGTATGTTAAGTTGTTTCAGAATTTTGTAAGTCATCTCTTGTCTAAATGATGGATCATTTCAATGTTTGGTTTCATTCTATCCCAAGATTACCGATCCACTTCTCCCACCATTTTCTTATCATAGTTACATTACTCATTACACCGCACTTCCGTTTCCTCTGCCTTGTGCTGTAGATCTGTAATGCAAGCCTTTTGTTTGTCATTAATTGCATTTCCCATACCTTGAATTTACGTTTTGACCCCCTTTTCCTTTTAAATATCCTTCTCATCTCTAGTGCCTTTGCTATATCTTTGAACACACATGCTTTAACATTTTCCCATTTTTCGAATTTACATTGTAAATAACGCGAATGTCATAGTTGAAATAGACTTCTTACTCTGTGTTGTTGCAATAGGTAGAATTTGAGAACTTTGTTTACGAGTTTATTGTTTGTAGCAGTTTGTTTCTTCCATTTCGAAATCGGGTTCACTTCGGCTGTCACCAGGAAATGATCTGACTCTGTACTCGTCTGTGTACTCTTACACCTTGTGTTAGTCCTCCGAGAGTTCCGTTCGCTACGATATAAGCAAAAGTCAGTCTGTAGCCCTTTGCACTCCACGTGAAATTATGAATTTGCTTCTCTGGTAATTTCCATTTCGTTATATGTCCCTAACTGACATAATTCGTGTCCATTGTTATTTATTACCTGCTCTCCAAAAGTTCCTATTGTTCGAACTATTGGCAAATATCACACAAGTGCATTAACTTTTCGACTTTTAATAAAATTATACGAGTGTATTTTGTTTTGGTCAACTTGCTTTTGAAGATCTTCACAAAATATTTGAGTTTATTCTCTCCGGCATTCTTCAGGGAAACACAAATCTAAAAAATCGAGATAGCTTCTTTCTAATTTTAGCGTTATTGACGTCTTTCTTTCAATTATCAAGGTATAGCAGTGAATCTGGTTCTTCCACTTGCTGCCGGCCGATGTGGGCGAGCGGTTCTAGGCGCTTCAGTCTGGAACCGCGAGACCGGTACGGACGCAGGATCGAATCCTGCTCGGGCATGGTTGTGTGTGATGTCCATTGGTTAGTTAGGTTTAAGTAGTTCTAAGTTCTAGGCGACTGATGACCACAGATGTTAAGTCCCATAGTTCTCAGAGCCATTGAACCATTTTTTTTCTTCCACTTGTTATCAATTAATAATGCTACTCCTCACTTCGTTGTGGTTGTTTGACTCTCTCTACTGAAAGCCATTAGATGATCAACCAAATCCTTTTCCCCTCTAGTTTATTTATCGTTTCAGTTATTATCATCATTTTTTGTGGTTTTACATTTCGTACCAGTCTTGTGCACTTCAGTTTCCTATTTTTAAGTAGCCCAAGATCCATATCGTTTGTCCTCGTCACTCTTTGGCTGTTTCTTTTGAGATCCATCCACAACGAATTCCATAACTCTGGCATACGCTAAAATGCTCGTGAGAAGACGGTGATCGTTTGGATGCTGGAGGTGCACACCATTTCCGTCGTCTTGTTATGAGTCAAAATGCAAGTTCAGCCGTCTCCCGATGACCCATACTAACGTCTTTGCACCGTTTTCTTCCTTCAGACAATTTTCAGTCATTGTATAAATCTGTGACACTTATCTATTAACATTATTTTCCTCCTTCTTCTGCTTCTTATTATTCCCATCTCTTCTACAGCGCCTTCAATAAGTACTTTCTTATACAATGGTCTAAGTTCTTTTAAGGTCAAACCTTACCCAACTTCTTCCTAGGATATTCTGAACGGGAGGAAACCTGAAACAGTTTGTGGTGTGCTTTATACTTGCAGCCTGGCCTCATCGTATTTGTTGTGCACTCTTATAGTATGCATTATACTGCATATAATGCACATATATAGTATAATATTTCTTTACAATGACCCACTGTGTGTGCTTCCGAAAGCACACGATCAATTAAGTAAAATAACCATTTTGACGGAAGAACGTACTGAAATGGTATTTATTAAGATTTTACTTACTGACGAATGTACATTGTTACACAAAGTAACTTATTTCTCATGAGACTGACATGCTGATGTAGGTGGACGTGTACCGCTTCTCCATCTCCTGGCCACGCATCTTGCCGACTGGAGATGTGGACACCATCAACCAGCCGGGCATCGACTACTACAACAACCTCATCAATGAACTGCTCGACAATGGTATCCAGCCCATGGTAAGTCAAAATGTTACGTTGGGCTCTAACTGTAATGCGGTTTGTGGAATACATGACTTCAGATTACTCACGAGATACAGACTCACGTAGTTTTCAGTTTCAGGAAAAGTTCAAGCTGAATTTGCACTGCAGTAAAATTGCTGTGATGATGCGATGCGATGAAGCGAGGAGACTTCTCTGCTAGGATAAATATGAGTTTTATATGTTCAACCGTTTTAAAACAATTCGTTACACCGAAACTTAATTGAGGGAGCTATTGGCTTGATTACTAATTCTGAAGGCAGGCATGACACACGCTGAGAGATTAGTTTCACTGCGTATCTGTGTCTCTCTCTCTATTCATATGCTATTCAGAATGAAAACTCCGCTGACATTGGCAAAAGTCGATGAAATTAATTTGAATATACCGAAATGTTTCGCGTTAAGGTGAGGGAAAAAATCCCCCATTGTACTGAGGAATGAAGCAATATTACTTTTCGGTTATCAGCAGTCAGAGTGGTAGTTACGCGCTGCGATAAGAGTCTTTCATTCAATCAGACTAGATTTGACTGACTCGCTGAATCATGGGGTCTAGATAAAACTTATCCCAGTGCAAAGAGAAGCTCTATTGACTTCGGTATAGGCTTCGACACGGCATATTTCGTGCAGAGATGAATTCTTAAAAATTTCTGGCGAAATGAAGTCGCATTGTAATATTTCGGAAAACCTGGTACGTCCGTTAACATTGCTGAAAACATTCTTCCAATGCCAGGGTACATAGTCATTCGTCTTCAAACAGCCCCACTTCTCACCGAATCCTTTCCATTCCAACCAGAATGGTGAAAAATAAATATATTACTGTTTCTGTCTGTGTGTCCCTGATAGACAAAGGCTTATTTAGTTTGAAATTAGGTATTTCCCGAGAAAAACTGCGCACACACCTCTCTCGTGAAATTGATCCATTCTTCACCACGTCTTCATACGCTCCTGTTACTCTGTGAAAGTCGAACCATGTTACGACTTATAGCACGACACTACACTATCAGAAATGTCTTTTGTAAAATATCTTTGACAAGAAATACTTTTCACCGGCCGTTGTGGCCAAGCGGTTCTAGGCGCTTCAGTCCGGAGCCGCGCTACTGCTACGGTCTCGGGTTCGAATCATGCCTCGGGCACGGATGTGTGTGATATCCTTAGGTTGTTTAGGTTTAAGTAGTTCTAAGTGTAGGGGACTGATGACCTCAGATGTTAAGTCCCATAGTGCTCAGAGCCAATTGAACCAAGAAACATTTTTCAGTGTAGACTGATGACCTCAGATGTTAAGTCTAACAGTGCCATTTGAACCGAGAAATATTTTTCACTGTAACGATCACCGATACAGCTGACTGATAGCCGAACTGTTGGTAGAAATCAATAGTTGCCTTGTCAAAACAGAATGCCCACTGTGGCAAGGGTTCCACTAGGTAGAGCGGAAAAATTTAAAAAAAAAAGAATGAAAATGATCTACTGGAAGCGGTATCGCTCAGCAGCAGTAAAAAAAAAGAGGTTCAAATGGCTCTGAGCACTATGCGAGTTAACAGCTGTGGTCATCAGTCCCCTAGAACTTAGAACTACTTAAACCTAACTAACCTAAGGACATCACACACATCCATGCCCGAGACAGGATTCGAACCTGCGACCGTAGCAGTCGCACGTTTCCGGACTGCGTGCCTAGAACCGCAAGACCACCGCGGCCGGCTCGCTCAGCAGCAGACTCGGACATATCGCCGACGATAAAGTGATGCATTATGACGGACTGCTTCCTGGGTACTGAAGGCTTAGTTATTTCGTAATGGGACACCCACCCCTTACATTTACTCGCTCCGTGCTGTGGCACGATAATATTATGGTAGAGGGTATACTTGATTTGAGTATGGCACTCTTGGTATGTGTATAATTGTCTGTATCAATTGCTAATCCGTATTAGGTAACATTATTTTTGTTTACGTGTTGGGCGGTAACCACATGTACATAATATAAACCTCATCCAAAAATACTAATAACTGACAACTCTGTCATTCCACTCCACGTACGTTACCAGAAAACATACAGGTCGTGCCAGAAGGAATAATCAATATTCAGGCATGTGACTGGAGCTCGTGTGAAGAAAAAAGCTTCCTACGGATGTGCCCTATTCCGAATCGTTCATTGGCAGAACAAATTTAATGTATAACTGTTTTTGGCTACTGGCGCACAGGTATGTAATATGCGGAATGTGTGGTAGATATTTATTTATTGGATAGGAGGAGGTCCGAAGTGTGCAAATCGAAGGCGAAAATGCGAGGCGAACCACTTGGTCGCATCATGGACGCTGCTCTCCTTGTAATGGAAGGTACAGGAGCACTCAGGGAAGCACAACAACATGTCCTCCCAAGAGTGCACAAATGCATTATAAGTGGCTGTGGGATACTGGAACATTTATTGTGAACTCTACAACAGCTGTAAAGTGATGTGTACGATAATGCTGCGACGGCACCTAATGGTTACTGCTGAGCAGTTGCTCTTCTAAACAGCAGTCCATGCGAGCAAACCAACTGAGACTTTCCCTGATGTTGCTAATACCTTAGGTTGTGGGCTATGCACGGCTCTGTTTAAAAAGAATAGCTCGATGTACTGATAAGGCGACTCTCGCACATCTGATTTCATGCCATCCTGCAGCTAATCCTCTACAAATTATAATCTGTAGCGGCTATCCCGTAGGCAATTACTCTAAGCATTGTCGAGAACTGCAAATTAATAAAATATACATAAATATAAAACAGAAAAGAAATTATTATATTTTAAAGTCTGTAAATGATGAAGACGACAGAGAATTATGTTGCATACTGTTCATTCAAGAAAAGACATCTCAAATAAATGGGAGTGAGACTACGATATTCAATTAAAGTACAGACATAAAATATCCTTTTCAAATGCAGCAAACTTATGTTGAGAACGTTATGAGAGTTGCAACAAAATCCCCAAACTAAACAGTCATCGAAGATACACGAAAACAAAGTCCATTTCGTGATCACAATACTCGAAACATTCACCAGTTCAGAAGAGTTCAGAGTTCAACATGATTATTAACAAAGTAACACTCACACTCTATATGTCCTCATTTCCATAACACAAGAGGAATAGGTATAGAACTCCATTCGGGAGCACATTCAAACCTGTCGAAATCTAAGGTCCCTACAGAGGTTAGAGTATTGCAGCAGCCATTCGTCGACAGAATCTATTGCCCACTCGTCTACAGGTCTGCATCCTTCCAGAAGTCGCGGAAAAGTGCCCAGAGTCGCACCCTGAGCTCTTCACTCGAGAAGTCCCACCACATTTCGGATTGGCTGAAGGCCGTCCTCAACGAAAATACATCACTTTTAACTGCTACAGACATAATCTGATCAAGTTTGATCACTTTCCGGACTTAACTAAAACATTACAACAGTATTTAAATAAATAATTGTTATAAACATTCGGTCACACTCAACCGATTAACAATAATTGTATATAAAGGTTTGTTCATAAATAAAGAAGCCAATATTCTTGCGCAAGTGGACTCACGACGAATGACAATATATTGTGTTTAACGATTTAAAAACAATTATTTAGGCCTTCTCTGGCACTGTTTTATAAAGGTGTTGACAGATAACGCATACGATACGCCATTTTTTAAACTATCGTGGTTTTTTATTATCAGTTTTATTTCAAAATAATATAAAGTGGTTCTAGGCGCTGCATTCTGGAACCGCGAGACCGCTACGGTCGCAGGTTCGACTCCTGCCCCGGGCATGGATGTGTCTGATGTTCTTGGGTTAGTTAGGTTTAACTAGTTCTAAGTTCTAGGGGACTAATGACCTCAGAAGTTGAGTCCCATAGTGCTCAGAGCCATTTGAACTATTAAATAAATACAGAAGTATGACAAATCGGGAAGCATTCACGAGACATGAATTTGCTCTGTAATTATGCTGTATACGATGTTCTGACAAACATTTGCATTGTGGAAAGATATTAAAAAATGATAAATGAAGAAGTAAAATAGTTAAAGATACGTAGGTGTTAGGACTGATAGCTATTATACAATTGTATCGTCTAAGATAACGTAAATAGAAATCGCATGAAACTTTTGAAAGATGTTAATTTGGAGATTCAATGTTAAAATGTTTATTCGCTGTGAAATATTAATTTGTTTGTGTCATTTGATGCATCCCATTTACTGAGTTCGCTGCTGTATTGTTCAAATCTGTGTGAAACCTTATGGGACTTAACTGCTAAGGTCATCAGTCCCTAAGCTTACACACTACTTAAATTATCCTAAGGACAAACACACACCTATCCCCGAGGGAGGACTCGAGCCTCCTCTGGCACCAGCCGCACAGTCCACGACTGCAGCGCCCTACACCGCTCGGCTAATTCCGCGCGGCGTAGCTGTATTACGAATTTTTTAATTGCTGAACTGTGAATTTTTATCGACTCTCAACCACTTAAGATACAATCTTTTTGCTCGTATCACATCCACCATTTTTGGTGCGTCATCTGCACGAATGTTATGCGAGCTAAAACAGCCCACACTAAAAGCTTTGGAGTTTACCTGTTTCCGGCGTCGCTGCACTTATTTGTACCTGAACTCGCCTCTACCGCTAGCGTAGCCGGACATGGTGCTGTTCGCCCTGAGCCCTGGACCTGCTAGCGTCCAACCACACAACAACTTCAATTCTCCTCATATCACTTCCAAATGGCCCAGTCACTCAACCACATACGTGTAACGTTACACTGCTGATAGGTGAATGCGTTGAACATACGTATTTTTAATTCAAACTTTACAAAACGCACTGTGTGACAGCTGGTCATGCGTACAGGTTTATACCTGACAGTCTATCCAATAATGCAGAAACTAAATGCCGAAGTGCATTTGTTGCGTTCTGATTTTAGGACATTTCAGAATAGGGCAGATAACCACATGAAGTATATTGAATAAAGCGATCGTTCCTGTCATATCCCAGAATTATATGAGAATAGAAGGTGGAGGGACGAAAAAGGGAAGGAAAGGCAAGGGATGAGTGACGTCAGCTGCATCGAGACCTGATGCGGAATGAGCAACAGCGAGTGAAAAGTGTGCCAGACCGAGTTTTTGGGCCCAGCATGTCCTGCTTACTAGGCAGTTACGTTAACCACTGTGCAGCCCGGGACACAGTGACTATCACAACTGCGCACACTACACCGGTACGCATGACGGCCGCCCCACATTCCAGCCGAGCGCCACCTGTTCGCAGTCCCAGTGCCGTTCCTCCATGCTCGCTACTCTGGGATTCACGTAGGAGGTCGGACGTTCTTGTGCAGCCACAATGAAGAAGGTTGATCCATTTATCATCCAGGCGAATCAGTTACATAAATTCGTGGCATTTGTTCATCTACATCTACATGATTACCCTGCAATTTACATTTAAGTGCTTGGCAGAGGGTTCATCGAACCACAATCATACTATCTCTCTACCATTCCACTTCCGAACAGTGCCCGGGAAAAACGAACACCTAAAACTTTCGTTCGAGATTTGATTTCTCTTATCTTATTTTGGTGATCATTCCTATCTATGTAGGTTGGGTTCCACAAAATATTTTCGCATTCGGAAGAGAAAGTTGGTGACTGAAATTTCGTAAATAGATCTCGCCGCGACGAGAAACGACTTTGCTTTAATGACTTCCATCCCAACTCGCGTATCATATCTGCCACACTCCCTCCCCTATTGATAATACAAAACAAGCTGCCCTTTTTTGCACCCTTTCGATGTCCTCCGTCAATCCCACCTGGTAAGGATCCCACACCGCGCAGCAACATTCTAACAGAGGACGAACGAATGTAGCGTAAGCTGTCTCTTTAGTGGACTTGTTGCATATTCTAAGTGTCCTGCCAACGATGCGCAACCTTTGGCTCGCCTTGCCCACAATATTATCTATGTGATCTTTCCAACTGAAGTTGTTCGCAACTTTAACACCCAGGTACTTAGTTGAATTGACAGCCTTGAGAATTGTACTATTTATCGAGTAATCGAATTCCAACGGATTTATTTTGGAACTCATGTGGATCACCTCACACTTTTCGTTATTTAGCGTCAACTGCCACCTTCCACAACACACAGCAATCTTTTCTAAATCGCTTTGCAACTGATACTGGTCTTCGGATGACCTTACTAGACGGTAAATTACAGTATCATCTGCGAACAACCTAAGAGAACTGCTCAGATTGTCACCCAGGTCATTTATATAGAGCAGGAACAGCAGAAGTCCCAGGACGCTTCCCTGGGGAACACCTGATATCACTTCAGTTTTACTCGATGATTTGTGTCTATTAATACGAACTCGATCTTCCTGACAGGAAATCACGAATCCAGTTCCACAACTGAGACGATACCCCATAGGCCCGCAGCTTGATTAGAAGTCGCTTGTGAGGAACGGTGTCAAAAGCTTTCCGGAAATCTAGAAATACGGAATCAACTTGAGATCCCCTGTCGATAGCGGCCATTACTTCGTGCGAATAAAGAGGTAGCTGCGTTGCACAAGAACGATGTTTTTCTGAAACCATGCAGATTACTTATCAATAGATCGTTCCCTTCGAGGTGATTCATAATGTTTGAATACAGTATATGCTCCAAAACCCTACTGCAAACCGACGTCAATGGTATAGGTCTGTAGTTCGATGGATTACTCCTACTACCCTTCTTAAACACTCCAAAAGGACAGACAGCATACGGAATCATCAGCTTTGATATGTTATATGTCTTCGGCTCCCTTCTGCTGTCCTTCCAGAAGTCTCACTCTCTGAAGGTCTTTGGATACGCAGTCACTCCATCGAGTTCTAGGTCTTCCTACGGGCCCTCTGCCGGTGGGCTTGGCATTGGATACTGTTTTCGGTCATCGGTTGTCCTGCATTCCAGGAACGTGTCCTGCCTACTGGAGTCGTCTTTTCTTCATAATAGCCACGACGTTCGGCGCTTTGTAAATATCATACAGCTCTATATAGTGACGAATCCTCCATTTTTCACTCTCATTATCGTAAACTGGTCCAAAAATCTTCCGAAGGACCTTCCTTTCAAATATCATTAGTCTGTTCAGAACTTACTTGGTTGTACACCAGGTGGCACATCCATATAGTACTACTGGCTCTAGGAGTGTTGTGTAGATGCTTATTTTGAGATGTCTTGACAAACTTCTGGTTTTGCGGAGAGCGTTAAGGTTGTGGTAACAGCGAATTCCTGCCTGTAGTCTGGCCTGTATTTCCATTTTACTGGATGGTTCATCTCAGAATACTGAGCCCAGATATTTGACCTCTCTGACTTGACAGTAAGAACCTTCAGCTATCTATAAGAGTGGAAGTGGTTCTTGAGTATCATTATGTCTACGGTGTAGAACCATGTATTCCGTCTTGTCACGATTGATTTGAAGCTCAATTTTCATCGTTGTTGTAATTTCTTAGTCTTCCCCGGCGATTTGATGACATCTCGTGGAAATCGGGTTTTCTGCCGGATATCAGCGTCTTCCAAACACGATATTTAGACGTCATTACTTTATGTCTTCATCAGGTGTTCCCTGAGACATCGTTGTTGCTTCAAGAACGTCAGCCATTTCCTCTAATCCTTCTCTCGTTCCAGATAGTAGCACTGTATCATCGACATATCCGAGGAATTTGATGTTCACATCCCGGGTCTGGACTCCTGTAAGTTCATTAGGTGACATCTCTCGCATTATCTTCTCTAATGCAAGATTGAAAGGAACAGGCGATAGTTCATCACCGTGCCGTAGCCCAGTATTTATTTTGAATGCTTCAGTTACCTTATTTCTAATTTTTACCTTTGTAGTAGTATCCATCAGACAGACCTTCATGAGGCTTACTAGTTTCTTGACAAAACCAAACTCTTCCAGTCATTTCATCATACTTTACCGATGAATGCAATCATAAGCTTTTCTGAAGTCGATAAGGAGCATGTGTAGTTCTTGGCCAAACTCCCACCTTTTTCTACGATCTGGCGTAAGACAAACATTTGGTCGATAGTACATCTCCCGTGTCGAAATCCTCCTTCATATTCTCCAATAACAGTGTCTTCCAACTATTTGATTCAGTCTAGAAGACAGTTTGAGAAGATCTTATAACAAATACTGAGCAGAGCGATACTGCAGTACTTTTCACATTCTATTTGATCACTCTTCTCGTGGATGGGACACATTAGTGCATTTCTCCAGTCTTCTGGAATGTTTTAAATGTTCCAATTCGATAATCGTTGCGACAAGGTATTCACCCCTTTCCTGAATTATTTCAGCATGGATGCCATCTTCTCCTGGGATTCTGACCTTTTTAAGCTGTTTTATCCTCCTCCTGATCTCTCCTACAGTTGGTGGTCGGTATTCGGGTTCCGCTGTCTAGGACAGGAGTAGTAAAAGAATGTCGTTGGGTCTTCACATTTTAACAAGTCACTGGAATATTCTTCCCATCTATTTGCAATTTGATATTCATTTGTCAGCATCTCTCCTTTGGCATTTTTAAATGAATTTCTCAGTCGGTTTATAGCTTTTCATCAGATAGTTGATCTTTCTGTACATGTTCTTCGTCCTCCTTATTTGCAAGTTTTCATCTGCTTCTGTAATAACGCCAGTCACGAACTTCTGTTTCCTTCCGCAATACCGCTTGTGTTTGTCTTCAGACTCTGTCAAATTCTGTCTCACTGCTCTGATCAGTTGCTGACTGTAACCACTTGTCACGGGCTTCTTTTCTCCTGTTGACCGCCTCTTCAAAGACCTCATTGAACCATTTCTTCTTCCTCGCCACTCTTTTTCCAATGACTGCTCCTGCAGCCTTTGTAACCACATTTCTAGTTTCTTCCCATTACTGATTTAAATCTGAGTCCTCTGTTGCCGGCAGTATTGTAAAACGATTCCTGATCTCAACCTGAAGTTCATTTCTGGTTTCCTCCTGTGCTACTTTTTCTATTTCTAAACGTGCCACTTTCTTTAGTTTACTTCTTTGGTTTGGTTTCAGGGTGTCTCTGAGTTGACTTTTAACCAAGGAATGGTCAGAACCACACTGAAACCCACGGGAATTTCTTACATACATAATCCAATTCCTGGCTTCTGCATTAATTGTTATGTGATCTATTTGTTTAACTGTTTTTCCATCTGGAGATACCCATGTTCCTTTGTGCACCTGTCTATGTGGGTAGTGTTTTCGATAAACAGGCCCTTGGACGTAGCACCGCTTATTCCATTGTCGTTACTATTTTCATGGAGACTACGAAGACCTATTGTGGGAGTAAAGATGGTCTCCCTTCCAATTTTGACATTAAAATTGCCGATGGGAATTCTGCAGCTGTGTTTAAGGATGGAATCCATATCTTTTTCCAGCTCTGCATAGAATATAGCCATTAACTGAGCTTCACTTTCCTCTGTTTGTACACGACAGTTCACAAAGGCAAGTTGGTAGTTTTTCACTGATAAATTTAGAACTGAGGTTCTTGGGTTCACTGCCGTAAAATACTTTACCATTGGTACAGTGACTTTGTTAACACAGAAACCAGTTCGAAAACTGTGCTTCACTGCCTCCCCATAGACTATTGTGTAATTTTCTACGTCTGTTGGCGATTGGTAGGCCCTAAGGGTTGCTAAACTACCGCTGCAATACCTCTGAGGATCATTTGACCACGCAAGCCCCACCACCACAAGATAAGGATACCGTTGGAGGGAAACCTACCACTACGTCTACTAATTACTCGCTCCAACATCTACTGGCTTTTGAAAATGATACTACCAGAAGAACTACACGGAGGAACAGAATTAAGAACCACTTTTTCGAAACCTCATATCTTTCGCCCGTCGCCACGAACAAGTTTTAAATTTGACCCAAAGATGCTTACAAACTTTCTGTACTGGTGCAAAAGCGTGGCATCCAACAAAGTTGTCCTAAGGCTCACCGACGCTTCAAACAGCATGGCGTCGACACATGCGAACAAAAACCCGAGCTCAGAAGTTCATGAGACGTGTACAATGGGTTAATGCTGTCACACTGACACAAAATGTGACGTATATTCTACCCAACACCACCATGGATGTGCCACCCAATGAGAAGGACGTCTAAGTCCCTCTTACCCACATTTCATCCCTTCCTTTGATGCCCATGCGATGGAGATCAAAAGCGCCAATCCCAGTGCTAAAATGACTCTATTGTACTATGAGTGGCTGAGGAAAATATTTCAGATACACCGCCTTTCAGAATCGACAGAATCTATGCCTCAGGGGTGGCTTAGAGTGTGTCAATGAAACCATCCCTTCCCTTCGGACGTCTATTCCCATACATTTCGCTATCGAAAATGATAGTTCACAGCGCGTTGAGGAACAGGAATATGTTCTTGGTAACCTTTGATACTAGTGATGTTTCCCAGACGTTCCAGCTATACTCTACATCTACATCTACACCCATATTCCGCAAGCCAACTGACGGTGTGTGGCGGAGAGTACCTTGGGTACCTCTATCTGTCCTCCCTTCAATTCCAGTCTCGTATTGTTCGTGGAAAGAAGGATTGTCGGTAAGCTTCTGTGTGGGCTCTAATCTCTCTGATTTTATCCTCATGGTCTCTTCGCGAGATATACGTAGGAGGGAGCAATATACTGCTTGACTCTTCGGTGAAGGTATGTTCTCGAAACTTTAACAAAAGCCCGTACCGAGGTACTGAGCATCTCTCATGCAGAGTCTTCCACTGGAGTTTATCTATCATCTCCGTAACGCTTTCGCGATTACTAAATGATTCCGTAATGAAGCGCCGACCGGGGAGGTCTCGCAGTTTTAGGCGCTCAGTCCGGAACCACGCGACTGCTACGCTCGCAGTTTCGAATCCTGTCTGGAGCATGGATGTGTGTGATGTCCTTATGTTACTTAGGTTTAAGTAGTTCTAAGTTCTAGGGGACTGATGACCGCAGATGTTAAGTCCCATAGTGCTCAGAGCCATTTGAACCATTTTTTTGTAACGAAGCGCGCTGCTCTCCGTTGGATCTTCTCTATCTCTTCTATCAACTCTATCTCGTACGGATCCCACACTGCTGAGCAGTATTCAAGGAGTGGGGGAACAAGCGTATTGTAACCTACTTCTTTTGTTTTCGGATTGCATTTACTTAGGATTCTTACAATGAATCTCAGTCTGGCATCTGCTTTACCAACGATCAACTTTATATGATCATTCCATTCTAAATCACTGCTAATGCGTACTCCCAGATAATTTAAGGAATTAACTGCTTCCAGTTGCTCACCTGCTATTTTGGAGCTAAATGATAAGGGATCCATGTTTCTATGTATTCGCAGCACATTACACTTGTGTACATTGAGATTAAATTGCCATTTCCTGCACCATGCGTCAATTCGTTGTAGTTCGTCCTGCATTTCAGTACAATTTTCCATTGTTGCAACCTCTCGATACACCACAGCGTCACCTGCAAAAAGCCTCTGTGAACTTTCAATGTGATCCACAAGGTCATTTATGTATATTGTGAATAGCAACGGTCCTTTGACACCCCCATGCGGCACACCAGAAATCACTCTTACTTCTTAACAGAAATCACTCTTACTTCTTAAGACTTCTCCCCATTGAGAATGACATGTTGCGTTCTGTTACCTAGGAACTCTTCAATCCAATCACATAATTGGTTTGATAGTCCATATGCTCTTACTTTGTTCATTTCTAAACATTCATGGTGGTGTCTGATTGTTCTATATCGTGTCTCCCTACCACTTTCGCGCAACGACGCTCTGAGCGTGTTTTTTAGGGAATTAACTAGTTTCAACCTGAGACCTGTTGCTGGTAAGGAGACGCCAGACCACACATGACATGTAGAATTCAGAAGAGTTCAGTGAGACTAGCGATGATATAACCAAATACTAAATGATCTCAGCGTCAGCTCCATTGCACTCTCTGTAAAAGAATCTTAATACTAACTAAATTTAGTGGAAAGGGTTCAAGGCTTTCCTATTTTTAGTTAGCTGGTAAAATAACGTCGAAAAAGCAGTTAAGTTTACCACTGGAAATTTTATTCTACTCACAAAACATCGTTTCTAAATTGCACTATTGATAAAAGGAAATGTTTTAATACAGGATGGTAAAAACCAACTGCGTTCAACAAAAATGTGAACGACTATTCCCTAAATGGGTTTCCAAGTTCTACAATCGATCGAAGGATGACCTATGCCATATCACATCTATAATCTAGGTTTAAATTAAGTTTCACAAAAGAGAAAACTAGCAAAATGGTCTACAGTGACCCTCAATTATCTTTAATTACTTATCTAACCTGTCGTAAATTACAGTGGCTGATGTGGCTTCTCAATAACTATAAAATAGAAAAATCATCGCGTTTCAGATCTTTACTTCAAGTGGCAAATGTGAACACCATGAGTTTTAATTAACGATCGACACTAGTATTACGTTGTATACATGGAAGAATCCTGGAGATACTAAAAGGTATCAGATAGATTATATAATGGTAAGACAGAGATTTAGGAACCAGGTTTGAAATTGCAGGACATTTCCAGGGGCAGATGTAGACTCTGACCACAATCTATTGGTTATGACCTGTAGGTTAAAACTGAAGAAACTGCAAAAAGGTGGGAATTTAAGGACATGGGATCTGGATAAGCTGAAAGAACCAGAGGTTGTACAGAGTTTCAAGGAGAGCATAAGGGAACAATTGGCAGCAATGGGGGAAAGAAACACAGTTGAAGAAGAATGGGTAGCTCTGAGGGATGAAGTAGTGAAGGCAGCAGAGGATAAAGTAGGTAAAAAGACGAGTGTTGCTAGAAATCCTTGGGTAACAGAAGAAATATTGAATTTAATTTATGAAAGGAGAAAATATAAAAATGCAGTAAATGAAGCAGGCAAAAAGGAATACAAACATCTCAAAAATGAGATCGACAGGAAGTGCAAAATGGCTAAGCAAGGATGGCTAGAGGACAAATGTAAGGTTGTAGAAGCTTATCTCACTAGGGGTAAGATAGATACTGCCTACAGGAAAATTAAAGAGACCTTTAGAGATAAGAGAACCACGTGTATGAATATCAAGAGCTCAGATGGCAATCCAGTTCTAAGCGAAGAAGGGAAGGCAGAAAGGTGGAAGGAGTATATAGAGGGTTTATACAAGGGCGATGTACTTGAGAACAATACTATGGAAATGGAAGAGGATGTAGATGAAGATGAAATGGGAGATACGATACTGCGTGAAGAGTTTGACAGAGCACTGAAAGACCTGAGTCGAAACAAGGCCCCCGGAGTAGACAACATTCCATTAGAACTACTGACGGCCTTGGGAGAGACAGTCAGGACAAAACTCTACCACCTGGTGAGCAAGATGTATGAGACAGGTGAAATACCCTCAGACTTCAAGAAGAATATAATAATTCCAATCCCAAAGAAAGCAGGTGCTGACAGATGTGAAAATTACCGAACTATCAGTTTAATAAGTCACAGCTGCAAAATACTGACGCGAATTCTTTACAGACGAATGGAAAAACTGGTAGATGCGGACCTCGGGGAGGATCAGTTTGGATTCCGTCGAAATGTTGGAACACGTGAGGCAATACTGACCTTACGACTTATCTTAAAAGAAAGATTAAGAAAAGGCAAACCTACGTTTCTAGCATTTGTAGACATAGAGAAAGCTTTTGACAATGTTGACTGGAATACTCTCTTTCAAATTCTGAAGGTGGCAGGGGTAAAATACAGGGAGCGAAAAGCTATTTACAATTTGTACAGAAACCAGATGGCAGTCATAAGAGTCGAGGGGCATGAAAGGGAAGCAGTGGTTGGGAAAGGAGTGAGACAGGGTTGTAGCCTCTCCCCGATGTTATTCAATCTGTATATTGAGCAAGCAGTAAAGGAAACAAAAGAAAAATTTGGAGTAGGTATTAAAATTCATGGAGAAGAAATAAAAACTTTGAGGTTCGCCGATGACATTGTAATTCTGTCAGAGACGGCAAAGGACTTGGAAGAGCAGTTGAACGGAATGGACAGTGTCTTGAAAAGAGGATATAAGATGAACATCAACAAAAGCAAAACGAGGGTAATGGAATGTAGTCAAATTAAATCGGGTGATGCTGGGGGAATTAGATTAGGAAATGAGACACTTAAAGTAGTAAAGGAGTTTTGCTATTTAGGAAGTAAAATAACTGATGATGGTCGAAGTAGAGAGGATATAAAATGTAGACTGGCAATGGCAAGGAAAGCGTTTCTCAAGAAGAGAAATTTGTTAACATCGAATATAGATTTATGTATCAGGGAGTCGTTTATGAAAGTATTTGTTTGGAGTTTAGCCATGTATGGAAGTGAAACATGGACAATAACTAGTTTGGACAAGAAGAGAATAGAAGCTTTCGAAATGTGGTGCTACAGAAGAATGCTGAAGATTAGATGGGCAGATCACGTAACTAATGAGGAGGTATTGAATAGGATTGGGGAGAAGAGAAGTTTGTGGCACAACTTGACTAGAAGAAGGGATCGGTTGGTAGAACATGTTTTGAGGCATCAAGGGATCACAAATGTAGCATTGGAGGGCAGCGTGGAGGGTAAAAATCGTAGAGGGAGACCAAGAGATGAATACACTAAGCAGATTCAGAAGGATGTAGGTTGCAGTAGGTACTGGGAGATGAAGCAGCTTGCACAGGATAGAGTAGCGTGGAGAGCTGCATCAAACCAGTCTCAGGACTGAAGACAACAACAACAAACAACTAGTATTACGCAAAAAGGGGGTGTAACAGATGAGTCTTCTGCAGTTTTGAGTGAAGCCTTATGCGCTCAAAAATGCGGCATCGCGTGCGTTCATTACCTTGTCGGTGTTTAGGCAGCGTCAGGGCGACAGCGGCCGGCGCACCAGCCATCCAGCTCGCCGTCACAGAACTAACTCTCCTTCTAACTTCTCGTTACTACAATTTACCGAAGTTGGTTTAAAAAAACTATCTGGCTGTGTTTTCATCTGACAAATCAGGGTCTCAATGTTAACCTTAAGCTCCGCCTACAAAAATTCTGTCTATCCAATGAGAAGCGTTATACTTTTTAAAGTTTGCAACGTAACAAACGCTAAAAAGTCTCACGCTAAAACCTGCAGCTAGTGTGGTCCTTTTAGCGTTATCGTAAGATCTATACTGTTCTTCTGGAGGGCTCTATCTTTTAACATGGGCTGGGGGGTGGACCTTGACATACCTGAGACGCGAAAAAAGTCTCAAGCTAAAACTTGCGGGTGGTAGTGGCCCTTTTTGTGTTATCGTAAGATCTATACTGTTTTTCTGGAGGGCTCTAGTTTTTAACATGGGCTGGGGGGTGGTCCTTGACGTACCTGAGACGCGAAAAAGTCTCACGCTAAAACGTGCGGGTGGTGAGCCCTAGTGGTTAGCTGGAGACGTGGGTGTCCGTCCCTTATAGTAGGGACTTCTAGCTTAACACGGTTCTGCTCTCGGCTTCTGTCCTCGTTTCTCCCCTCGGAACTGCGTCTGCCTCACGGTGGGAAGGTACGACATGCATTTAGTCATTCTTGTGTTATTCTGTGGTATTCCATTTGCTCACTCGTTACTCGTATTACTTTGATTAATTTAGTGTCACGATTTATTCGGAGCTATGTGACTTACTACTGGATTTGCTTATCACGTCAGGGTTTTCATGGAAGGTGTTGGATTTGCCTGACACCTTACACATTAAACGACTGTGGGGAGCTGTATCGAACGCCTTGCGGAAGTCAAGAAACACGGCATCTACCTGTGAACCCGTGTCTATGGCCCTCTGAGTCTCGTGGACGAATAGCGCGAGCTGGGTTTCACACGACCGTCTTTTTCGAGACCCATGCCGATTCCTACAGAGTAGATTTCTAGTCTCGAGAAAAGTCATTATACTCCCATAGGAACTAAGCTGGAAGAGGACGTCTTACATCTTTTCAAACACGTGCTTACCTCGGCTTACTTTTTATTTAACGACCAGTATTTTGAGCAGACTGACGGTGTTGCTGTGGGTAGTCCTCTGTCTCTCATAGTAGCTAATCTTTTTGTGGAAGATTTCGAGGACGAAGCACTTCAGGCGGTGGTTTTGAAACCCAAATGTTTTTGGAGATATGTAGATGATACGTTTGTGGTATGGCCGCATGGGGCAGCAACGCTTTCTTCTTTCCTGCAACATCGGAACTCCCTCCATCCAAGCATCTGCTTCACCGTGAAGGTAGAGAAAGATCGTGAGCTCCCGTTTCTGGGTGTTTTGGTTCGTAGAAAAGGAGACGGCTCCTTGGGTCACAGTGTGTTCCGGAAGCCTACGCACACAGACTTGTATTTACAAGCTACGAGCTGTCATCATCCCTCACAGCGCAGCGGTGTATTGCGGACGCTAGTGCATAGGGCTACAGCTATCTCAGATCAGGACAGCTTATCGGCAGAGCTTAGCCATCTGCGCTCTGTGTTTGCCCAGAACGGGTACTCCGAGAAGCAGATCCGGAACGCATTTCGACCAGCACGCTTCAAACCTCAAGAAGAGCCTGAAGAAGCAGAGAATACCACGAGGTTGGTTTTTCTACCGTATGTCGGTGGCGTGTCTTTTAAGATGGGCAGAATTTTCAAGAAGTACCGGATTAAATGTGTTTTCCGGCCTCCAGCACGAGTGAAATCAGTGCTGGGCTCTGTTAAAGACAACCACGGCCTGAGAAGACCAGGAATATATAAAATCCCGTGCCAATGCGGGAAGTCTTATATTGGCCAGACGTGTCGTACGATCAAAGACAGATGCGACGAACATAAACGTCACACGGGGTTGGGTCAGCCAGAGAAATCTGCGGTTGCTGAACACTGCCTTGACACGGGACACGGCATGAATTACGAAGAAACCAAGATCCTCTCGCATGCTTCCACATACTGGGACTCCATCATCAAAGAGGCGGTCTAAATACGTATAAACAGTGACCTAATAAACAGAGACACCTGAGCAAAGCCTGGGAGCCAGCCTTGGCAGCACTAATGAATCGTCAGCCACAGAGTGGCAACCGCACCGAATTTACGCAGATGGGAAACCTTAGCGCAGATGCTTAAATCGCGCGCCAACACCTCGCGCGCGCGAACGGAGTCCGTCGCCCCCGGTCGCATTTTCCCGTGCCGCGGCGCGCTTTGGCAGACCGCGACCTGTTCTCCAGCAGAGGGCTCTTGTATTCGACGCTGTCTACGATTGGTCTTCGATGACGTCATGCCCCGCCGGCGCCTGCGCTGTTGTAGAAAGCCAGCATATAAATTGGCGAGCTTCTCAGCGACTGCGACAGTAGCACCTGAAGATGGCGGGCAGTTGTCTCGCTGAAATATTGTGCGGTTTCTACAATATCATCCGGCGTAATTCCCCTGAACCTATCAAGCATCTATCATTTTGCTATCTGTACGATAATCTAGAGAAGGAACTACAGTGCAATCTTCCTCTGTGAAACAGCTTTGGAAAAAGACATTCGGTATTTCGGCTTTTAGTCTGTCATCCTCTGTTTCAGTACCATTTTGCTCACAGAGTGTCTGGACATTTTGTTTTGATCCACCTACTGCTTTGACATAAGGCCTAAATTTCTTAGGATATTCTACCAAGTCAGTACATAGAATTTTACTTTCGAATTCATTGAACGCCTCTCGCATAGCCCTTATCACACTACATTTTGCTTCGCGTAATTTTTGTTTGTCTGTAAGGCTTTGGCTATGGATATCATGGTGCTGCAACCCCAATGAACGTGACCTCACCCTTTGGAGTGCAGTGAGACCGCAATTTTTACTCTGTGGAACCACTACAGACCATTCAAAACCATTCAACGAAATTTGAATGTGATCTGAAGCAGCAAAAGGTGATTAAGCTCTTACAGTGTTCCTGTTTCACACACTCCTGATCACAGAGGGCTGTGACATTAACAGACATATGAATAAAATTGCAAGGAGTACCTCTAAGGTCACCCATCTCGACGAAATCTTCGGTAAATTCGAATTTTAAAAATGAGCTGTTACAGAGATAACCGGTGAAGTACCCTAGTGCCAGCAGATAGGCAAGCATTTGACACACTTCCGACGCCAGCTGCTAGCCTGCAGGAGCCTAGGACTATTTCGCTGGTCTTTTTCTGTAGAGGCCGTTTTCTATACAGGGGCAGATGCCACCAAGAGTAATTCCAACCTTAGGTGCCTTAAAGAGACTCGTTCCCATTGTATACATTGTCACACCCCTTCATGATCACACCATAGGCGGGCATGAAATAAGAGCACTGAAAAAGCATAAGCAACCTCTGCTACTTTTGATCACGTTCACATCTGATCGAATTGTTTTGAATGAGCCTCAGAGGTTTCATCCCGTACACAAGGCAAAAATCCTGGTTCCACTGCACTCCAAAGGGGTGAGATAATGTTAAATGGGGTAGCAGCCCTTTGATTTCCGTCGAGAAGGGTTGAATCGCCCATAAGGTGTTAATAGTGTCAGAAGTTGCCGAAAACGTCTTCCTGTTCCTCATCACATTGCGAACAGTCGTCTTTGACTGCGAAGTTGGAGTAAATCAACGTCCCAAGGAAGGGGGATGGTTTCATTCAAGTCCTATATGCCAACTCCGCAGGCCTTTTGTGTCGGTTCCAAAAGTCGGTGTTTCTGAAATGTTTTCTTGAGCCACTCATAAGCTGTTATCCAACCACCTGACAGTGCATAAATATGCAAGTTTCACACCAATGTTCCACAGGATAAACAGAACACCTCTCAAACCAGATAACTACACACAGGAACTAAATATAATCAAACAAATTGCTGTTGAAAGCGACTACAAAGCAGACATCATAAACAAACTCAACAGCAAGGTAAAACTTAAACATGCAGTACACACACACAACACAGCAGACCACACCACTTCAAGAAAAAGAGACAGATGGTACACACTAACATACAATAACAAAATATCACATAGAATTGGAAAAATCTTGAAAAAGCAAGGGACCTCAGTAACATTAAGAACAAACATTACAGTTCAGAAAAGACTAAGACCAGTCAGAAAAAAGACGAATTCAGCAACGCTGGAATATATCAACTCATTTGCAACTCCAGTCAGGCACAATTTATAGGACAAACAAGCAGAAACTTCCGAACGAGGTACACAGTGCACATGAGAGCTCTAAAGGTTGACAGCACACGTACAACTTTTGCAGAACATCTAATGAACAAAAAAGCATAACCCCACTAATACCGAAAACGATCTACACATTATGAAAAACAGCAACAGCCTATACCGACAACTAACGACGTAAGGAAATTAATACATACAAAACCCTATAGTCGAAGGGGAAAATGTAATGAACGAAAACACAACACATTGCAACAGTACACTTTTTACCGCTTTGAGAGAACTGAACAAGGACGCAGAACAGAAAGCATACAATCTTAAAAGAACTCCTTCCCTATCACACACAGAGACATAAATAAGGAACAGAAGTCGTCGTAATTCGCGCTACGGTTTTCATAGCCTTCTCGCATCATGTGACACACCTCTCGCGACACACGCGGGCAACAAGATGGCATAATATTCTTGATAGTAAATTTTGTTTTCTGTGTATAGAATCAGCTACATGCCGTCCGACGAACGTGAGTACACGAATAACTAAGTAACACCCCAGTACACACCAAATAACTGGATTCCACAACACTACCGCAACCCTGAGTGTATATTGCTGATATACGAAGTTCACCTGTTAGTATTTTTTTACTAATAGCCACTCACACAGAAGTAAATGACATTATGGTCGCTGAGAAAATCGGCAACAGAAAAAAGCACATAAAATATGTAACAAACAGCGAAAATAATTCTCAAAAGCACACACAGTGAATAAGGTAGTATGAGGGGATCCATAGAAAACTGTATGTCAAAAAACTAATAGTAAACATGTAATAATGTGTCACTGTGTTTGTGTCACTATGCTATTTTCTGCATGTTTTAGGTTAAAAAAAACAATGATGATGGGGTATATTTGTCATCGAAACTAGTTTAAGAAAATAAACAAGTAAATAATTATCATAGTGTTTTCATCAAGGCGGATTCAATTTCTGATATTCTTGTACAACTTTTGGTTTTTTCAATGACCTTCCGTCAGTTACTACGAACTGTAACATTTTCGAGAGGAAACGACGAATCCACTCGCAACTGAGGCGATACTGCACAGTCATGCTATTTCACTAGTAGTCGCATGTGAGGAATGGTGTCAAAGACCTTCTAGAAATCTAAAATTATGGAATCAGTTTAACATCGTCTGTCTACAGCACTCATTACCTTTTAAAAATAAAAGCTATTTGTGTTTCATATGAACGATATTGTCTGGATCCGTGGTATTTGTCTATACATCGTTTTCTTCGAGTTAATTCTTTAAGTTCGAGTACAGTGTACGGTCCGAAATCCAACTGCAAATCGACGTTCGTGATATGGTTCTGCAATGCAGCGGATACTCGTATTTCCTTTCTTGGGTATCGGTGTACGTTGTGCTACTTTCCAATCTTCAGGTACGGATCTTTCGACGAGTGAGCGGTTGCAAAATGTCTCTGAGCACTATGGGATTTAACATCTGAGGTCATCAGTCCCCTATAACTTAGAACTACTTAAATCTAACTAACCTAAGGACATCACACACATCCGTGCCCGAAGCAGGATTCGAACCTGCGACCGTAGAGATCGCCCCGTTCCAGGCTGAAGAGCCTAGAACCACTCGGCCACTTCGGCCGGGGAGCGGTTGCATATAACTGCTAAATAATGAGCTACTGTATCAATGTACTCTGAAAGGAATCTGACTGGTATACAATCTGGACCGGAGGCCTCCCGTCTATTAAAAGCTGCTTCGCTACACCGCCGACATATTTTTCTAAGATACTCATGTCAGCAGTAGTTCATGATTCGACCTCTGGGAAAATTATTTTGTCTTTTTTGGAGAAGGAATGTCGTAAAACCGTGACTAGTAATTCTGTTTTGGTGGTACTGCCATCAGCATCATCGACATTGCTAACACAAATTAAAGATATTGACTGCGTCTTGCCGCTGGTGTACTTTACATACGACCAATTTCGAAGACTGAGTTTCGTTATGGGAAATATTAATAGCGTCGCTCGTTAATAATGTGACGTCGTGTGAATTCTACGATGCGCGTTGAAATGGTAAGACACTGTGTGTCTAAATGTCAACGTAAAATAGGGTACCAGTACAGGAGATTGCGACAGGGGGTTAAATAAAACACACGCATTGGAACTCTGCAGATATTTTTTGTATAGGAGCACAAATGGAACAAAAATGGAATAAAATCAACTACTGTCCCTCAAAATTCTACCAGAGTGTATCCAGACAGCGTTGCCGGCGTTGGGGAAGGTGCCGCATGCCACTAGCATTGCTATCAAAGTGTGCCACTTGTGATTGAAATGCTGTGAGGATATCCGCCCTCTTTGTCTTCGCCTTTCACGCAGTTGTGGAATGAGGTAGAAGTCGCATGGATTGGAGTCCAGCGAGCAGGGTGGGTGGGAGAGGATTTAACACCCCACCGTGGTACACAATTGTTGATGACGTCTGCAGTATGGACTGTATCATGGAATATGGCTGCGTCATCCAGCATTTCCCATAGCTGCATGTAGCTCCGCATGACATTGGGCGGCCTTTCTGACAATGATAAAGGCAATTTTCACTTGAGCTCGCTGCTCCACTCTGTTTAAAACCGTATTTTTGCGTGACCAAGGTCACACTGTTTCAGGTGCTGGCATCGAGCAACCATCAGATGCCGTAACAATCTGCCGGTTGAGTTCTATACTGTTTGCCGCGGGCTTTTAAAAGTATTTACTACGATTAAGGTGACGCCACATTATCGCATGATACACCATAGGTGCCATGACTGATGGAATGAACCTCACATGCTGAACGAGAATTGTGTGATATGTCACGTGTCGGAGCAGTTTTCCATTCAGTACTGAGAAAAGATATGACTGCAAAGCTGCAGTAAAGTTTCAAATGAAATGTTTTTGGTTTCTTACTATCTACGAAAGTCTTTGTGTCTACCGATTATTTTCACTTATGTTTGGTATGTCATTTCTATACTTTGTAGTCCATGTTATTCATTCTTTGAGGAGTGCATATCTGACGCAGGTGACAATGTACCACTGGGATCTGCCACAAGCGCTGCAGTACATAGGCGGATGGGCCAACGGCCTGCTGGCAGATTACTTCGTGGAATACGCCAGGGTGCTGTTTGAAAACTTCGGCGACAGGGTGAGTACTAGCAGGTCGCCTTTGAACATGTCTCCAATGAGAGTTTGACGCGACTCATACTTGCAGGTGAAGTGGTGGATCACCTTCAACGAGCCAGCGATGGTCGTGCAGGGCTACGCGAGCCAGGATCGGGCGCCCGCTCAGCCAGCGCCGGGCGTCGGCGACTACCTGGCGGCGCACACCCTGCTCAGGGCGCACGGGCGCGTCTACCGGCTGTACGACCAGCAGTACAGAGCCACGCAGAACGGTGAGGCGGCGCTTGGCGCACTGTTCACCGCCTTGCACTGTCTTGAACGCCCTTCTGCTTCTAGGAATAGGCGAGAACAACATCAATCTTTAAAGGATCGTATTTACTAGACAATTCTCTCGTCTCTTAATGCAGGCTTTCCCGGTGAATACTGCTGATGAAATCTGTTCGGACTTCCATACGGGTATCTGCGCCGAAAATCCGCGACGTTTCGGCGACTTTCATTCTCATCATCTTCATGCGAAGAAACGAAACGTCGCGGATTTTCGACGCAGCTACCCGGATGGAAGCCCGAGAAGATTTCATCAAATCTTCTGTCCGTTGCCCGTTCTTGCTTGTGTAAATCTACTTCTGCTCAAGGCTTATCCTGATAGTAGCTGCTACCAAGTGCAGTGCTGTTTGGAAAAAGTGGAACATCGAGACCGAGAGGTGTGATCACAGTGAAAATTATTCCCATCGGGGACATGACGCTGTACTAACGATTAGATTTATACACCTTTATATGCACTGTAACTGTGAAAATTCAGAAAGGAGTAACACCACTATGTTGTGCAGTCAGAGCCGCTAGGCGTCATGGCATAGAATTAAAGAGTGCCTGACTATGATTCTGAGGAATACTGTGGCAAGCGCTTTGTAGGCGTGCCCACAAAGCGTTAACTTTGGCTGCAGAAGGAGCTGAATGAACAAACTGCCGACCGGCCATATCCTTGACATTTCCGAAGGCTGACTTGTCAGGCGAAGGGGCAGGCCAGGGGAGCAGTGGCCGTCGTTCTTCGAAGAAGTGTTTTCACATTCTTCGTCACGTGTGCCTGGCGTTATCCTGATGAAATATGACATGTGGAACGTCCTGCGGGAGGGGCAATGGCTAGGGCTGTAGAGCCTCCCTGAGTTAGCCCTCAAGACGTAGAACGTGAGATCGCCTGTTATAGGCAATAACACCACAATCCATCACACTTGGAATTTGTCCGCTATGCCGCTTAACAATACAGTCTCCACGATTGCATTCAACACGGTGCCGTCGAACGCTTATGCGGCCGTCACTGCAGGACAAGTTGAAGCGTAACTCGTCCTAAAACACTGCATTTTGACACTCAGAATCCCAGTTCGGCATTCGAGTGCCCAGAGCAGTCTGTGGCGTTTGTAGGTTTTGGTTAACGGAAACCGACGAAATGGCATTCGTCCCATCAGTCCCGCACGCAGAAGAAGGCGTCTAACAATCGACGAGCACCTCCACACCTGTTGCAGTGCTCCTACATCGCGTCAACACTGTGGATGTGGCTATTCTGTCCGTTACGGCCAAGAGAATATTATGGCGCTCATCTCGCACTGTGCTCACACGTTTTCGTCCTTGACGGCATTGTGGACATTCCTCTTCTCCCCACTGGTTCCAGATACGCCTTAGTGTTGAAGCAGTGTGCACTGTAAGAGCCGAAGTGTCATTGAACGACAGATATGCCTCCCGGAGACCAGTCGTTCTGCCCATTTCGAACGCATTCAGATGACGATATTTCACCCGGTAATCTCGGCTATTCACACTCGGCTAGTTACACGTTTCCACTTCGTATCATGTCTCTAGATCGACTGATCATTACATGACCGTGACCTGTCTGGTCACACAAAAGAGGGAGCTGTTGCGCCTAGATGCATGCTACCTGTTTCCCATTTAAATAACTTATTATGGTTCTACTGTTCTGCACATCTTCTTATCTTGGTATGTTGCAGACTATTGCTTCCGAGTGATCCCCTTTTCCTTTTCTACATACAGTACTACTATGTTCACATTGTGGTGGCCTTCATGCAAAGGTATATCCAGAAATCGCTTGTGCACGATGGAGTTTCTTTATAGGGATGACTATAGTACCCACTCTTACTACTGAGAAGCGAGATTGGGCCCTCCACGTATATCCGTGTCTCCGATGGTGCTGCTGGATGAACAAAGCTTCATCACAGATTCAAGAGAAGTCAACAGCTGTACGAGGTGAGAGTGAGAAAGAAGCATTCAATGACTTAGAAAATAAAACTTTGTCCCCATATCTGACAGAAACCCTAAGAGGTCTAAGTGTTACGTAAAATCAGTAAGCGGTGGGAAATCATCTATTCAGTTACTCAGTGGCCATACAGGCACAGAGGCGGTGGGTATCAGAAGCAGGGTTGAGATACTGAATACAGTCATCCGAAATTGTATCAGAATCGTAATACAGTGCCACCCTTCAATCATCGTACGAACGTCGAATTGTCTGATATTTAAATAACCTAACAGAAAAGCAACTACAACCGCTTAGCATTGGAAAGGCATGAGAAACAGATGGGGTACATGCAACATTCTACAAAGATTCCGCGAAAGAACTTGCTTCCCTTCTAGCAGCGGCTTATCGTAGTTCGCTAGAGCAATGAATGGTATCCAGCGACTGGAAAAAAAGCGCTGGTTCTTCCAGTTTTAAGAAAAACTCGTAGGAGAGACACGTTTAATTATAGGCCGATATAGTTGACTTCAATCTGATAAAGAACTATGGACCTTGTCTTAGCTCAAGACTTACGACGTTCCGGATAACGGAAAAGTACTCTATAAAATTCAGCATGAATTCGGAAAACAGAAATCTGACCGAATTCTGCTTGCTTTGTTCCTCCACAAGATCCCTAGCGCTGTAGACAACGGCGTCAGGTTTGGGCCGCGCTCCTTGAATTCATGAAGGCATTTGACACCGTTCCGCACAGTCATCTAGTGATAAATACAAGATTAACGAGAATCGGACGAGATCCTCGACTGGATTCAGGACTTCCCTGGAGAAACTACTCAACATGTCGCTCTTAACAGAACAAAACAAATAAATTTAAACGTGATTTCTGGAGTGAGAGGAACCTTACTCTTTACAATCTATATAAATGATCTAGTAGAAGGCGTCGTAAGCTCTTTAAGACTGCATGCAGATGATGCGGATGTCTGTAAGAAAGCAGCAACGGCAGAAGATTTGCGAAATGATCTACATAAGACTGACGAGTGGTGCAGGCTCTGGCAGTGGGTCCTCAACGTAAATAAATGTGAAATATTGCACACATTTAAGAAAAGAAATCAACTATTATACAACTACACTACTTATGAGATATTTCTAGAAACACTAAGCACCTCAAAATATCTTAGGAGTAGCTATCCAGACAGATCTAAAGAGCAATAACCACATAAATCAAAAAGTAGGAAAAGCAGACAGCAGATTGAATTCAGTCATCCACGAAAGTAGTGGCTTACAAGGCACTTGTTCGATCGATTTTTGACTCTCATTCATCTATCTGGGTTACTAACCAGGATGTACTGACAGAAGACATCGAGAAGTTCCAACGAAGAGCGGCGCGTTACATCACAGTATTGTTTAGTCGGCGGGAGAGCGTTACAGAGCTGCTTAACAAGCTCCAGTGGTACGCACTAAAAGAGAAGGTTGTCCGTCTCTGTGAAATGTGCAGATGAAATTTCGAGGGAGAACTTTTTGGGAGTTTTTGAAAACGTACTATTTCCTCCTACACACAAACGTCTCGCAAAATGACCTCACGAAAAAATATGAGAAATTGGACGCAATGCAGAGGCTTAGCGATAATCATTACCGAGTGGAACAGGGAAGGGGACATCAGTTAGTGCTACCGGGATCTCCTGCGATACCTCATCAGGTGGCTTGTGGAGTGCTGATGTAGATGTAAATATTCCCGTTCTATGACAAATAGGTTCTCCTCTCAGTGTTCTTCCATGCTGTGAAAAGAAAGTATCGTCAGTGTTTTTTTCCTCAATGGGGCATAACAGCTACTTACAAATGGCAAATGGTTCTAGCAGTCGTACAAAATTTATACCGAAGAGCTAAAGAAGCTGGAATGGCCCTACATGTTAAATTACAGAGATATGTAAGCAGGCTCAATACGGCGCTGAAGTCGGCAACACCTATATAAGACACCAAGTGTCTGGCGCAGTTTTTAGATTGGGTACTGTTGTGACAATGGCAAGATATCAAGTTTTGAGTGACTTTCAACGTGATGATATAGTCGATGCACGAGCTATGGGACACAGCACCTCCGAGGTAGCGATGAATTGGGGATTTTCCCGTACGACCATTTCATGAGTGTACCGTATCAAGAGTCAGGTAAAACATCAAATCTCCGACATCGCTGAGGCCGGAGAAAGATCCTGCAAGGATGGGACCAACGACAACTGAAGAGAATCATTCAACGTGATAGAAGTGCAACCCTTCAGCAAATTGCTGCATATGTCTGTGCTAGGGCATCAACAAGTGTCGGGATGCGAACCATTCAACGAACCATCATCGATTGCGCTTTCAGAGCCGAAGGTCCATTCGTGTACCCTCGATGACTGCATGACACGCTTTACGCCTCAGCTGGGCCCATCAAAATTGACACTGGGCTGTTGATGACTGGAGACGTGATGCCTGGTCGGACGAGTCTCGTTTCAAATAGTGTCGAGCGAATGTACCTGTACGGGTATGAAACCAACCCTCATGAATCCATGGACCCTGCATGTCAGCAGGGGACTGTTCAAGCTTGTGGAGAATCTGTAATGGTGTGGGGCGTGTGTAGCTGGAGTAAAATGGGACTCCAAATACGTCTATATACTAATATGACAGGTGACACGTACGTAAGCTTCCTTTCTGATCACCTGCATCCGTTCATGTCCATTGTGCGTTCCAATTCCAGCAGAAGAATGCAACACGCCACATGTCAAGAATTGCAAAAGAGTGGCTCCAAGAACTCTCTTCTGAGTTTAAAAACTTCAGCTAGCCCCCAAAGTCCCCAGAATGAACATTATTGGTCATATCTGGGATGCCTTGCAACGCGCTATACTGGAGAAATGTACTACTTCAGACATTAGCCGAATCCATAACACGTCAGCGTACTCGCGGAGGCTCTACATGATTTTAGGGTGGCTTATTCAGCGCACACACACACACACACACACACACACACACACACACACACACACACACACATATATATATATATATATATATATATATATATATATATATATGTGTGTGTGTGTGTGTGTGTGTGTATGTGTGTGCAAGCCTCTTAAAATCCGAGTACCTACTGCAACCTACACCCTGAACCTGCTCAGTGCGTTCACCTCGTAGTCCTCTGCGATTTTTACCCTCCATGCTCCTCCCCCCCCCCCCCCCCAATATTAAATTGGTGATTCCTTGATGCCTCAGAACGTATTCTATCCACCGATTCCTTCTTATAGTGAGGTTGTGACACAAATTCCTCTTCTCTCCAATTCTATTCATTACCTCCCATTAGTGACGTAATATACCCATCTAATCTTCAGCATTCTTCTGTAGCACCACATTTCGAAAGCATGTATTCCCATCCTGTCGAAACAATTTACTGTCCATGTTTCACTTCCATAAATGGCTACACTCCATTCAAATACTTAAAAAAAAAGAACTTTCTGATATTCAAATCTATACTCGATCTTAGCAAAAGTCTCTTCTTCAGAAACGCTTTTGTTACCATTGCAAGCCTACATATTATATCCCCTCTCCTTCGACTGTCATTAGTTAGTTTGCTGCCTCCATAGCAAAACTCATCTACTACTTTAAGTGTCTCGTTTCTTAATCTGATCCCCTCAGCACCGCCTGATTTAATTCGACAACTTTCCATTATCCGTGTTTTACTTTTGTTGTTGTTCATCTTGTATCCTTCTTTCAAGACACCCTCCATTTTGTTCAACTGCTCTTCTAAGTGCTTTGCTGTGTCTGATAGAATTACAATGTCATCGGTAAACATCAAAGTTTTTATTTCTTCTCCATGGATTATAATTCATACTCCAAATTTTTCTTTTGTTTCCTTTACTCCTTGCTCAATATGTAGAATGAATAACATCTGGAATAGGCTGAAAACCTTTCTTACTTCCTTCTCAACCACTGCTTCACTTTCATGTCCCTCGAATCTTATAACAGCAACCTGGTTTCTGTACACTTTGTAAACAGCCTTTAGCTCCCTGTATTTCACCCCTGAAACTTTCATAATTAGAGTATTGCAGTCAACATTGTCAAAAAGCTTAATTTAAGTCTACAGATGTTAGAAAGGTAGGTTTGCTTTTCGTTAAGCCCTCTTCTAAGATAAGTGGTAGGGTCAGTATTGCCTAGCGTGTTCCAAACATTTCTATGGAATCCAAACTGATATTCCACGACGTCAGCTTCTACCATTCTTTCCATTCGTCTGTAAGGGATTACTGATAGTATTTTGCAGCCATGACTTATTAAACTGATAGATCGGTAATTTTTACACCTGTCGACACCTGCTTTCTTTTGGATTGGAATAATTATATTCTTCTTGAAATATGAGGGTATTTCACTTGTCTCATACATCTTGCTTATCAGATGGTAGAGTATTCTCATGGCTTGCTCTCCCAGGTCTATCAGTAATTCTAATGGAATGTTGTATGCTCTCGGGGCCTATTTTTGACTTAGGTCTTTAAGTGCTCGGTCAAATTCTTCATGGAGTATCATTTCTCCCATTCATCTTCACCTACGTCCTCTTCCAATGCCATAATATTGCCCTCAAGTACATCGATCTTGTATAGGCCCTCTGTATACTTCTTCCATCTCTCTGCTTTCCCCTCGTTGCTTAGGACTGGTTTTCTGGCTGAGCGTGGATGGGTGTAGGGTATGTTGGTATGGGGGAGGTTGGGTGGGCGGGTGTGCGTGTATGTGCGTTTGTGCACAGAAAAGAGCACTTTACGTTGTACCAGTTTCTGGTCGGTCCATACGCGCATGGAACGCAGTAAGACCATTTGCTTCAACGCCTATGTTTTCTGTGTTGTAATATATTCCCAGATTCCTCACTTGATTTTGTTTCTTGAAATGGAACGTTCACAGTGACATGTGTGGTCTACAGCCACCTGGATAAGTAATATGAAGAGTAATACAGGTAAAAAGCATTCATCTTCAGAGCTTTGCGAGAACTGTGGAAGTAACACACATTTTAAAACGGAAAAGAATATAAAAGGGTTATAATTATTTGTAACAAGGCCCGACACGCATTCGATACACTATGAAGGTCAGCACTATCTAATTACCATACTGGACATTCATTCTGCAGAAATGAATACAGAGATTCCCAAATCATTTAGTATATTAATTTAACTCTAGTCAAAATGTAGTTACAATGGATTCAATTAACATTTATAAATGCATATAACTTTATTGTGGAACTTAATAGATGGCAAGGCGAAAGAGTTATGTTAGCCGCACTCCGATACGTAAGTAAAATCGAACACGAAAAGGGCAGAATCGACAGAGGTAACAGTCCAACTACTTATGAAGAACAGTAACTCGCCTACACCTACAATCACCAGCGTTGCCACTGAAACGATGGACCGAATTTTTGGAAGTACACAGTTTGTACAGAGAACGTGAATGATCGCAAGGGCTAAGTGCTTTTGATTCCCATCTCCATTGTGCAGAGTAATTTTTCTTTTTTCCGAATTAATGTTTGTTAACGACTTCCAGACATGGTGCACCCCACCACCGAATTCTTTGTAATAGTGGAGTTTAGGAAAAGAGTGTAGGAATGGCGATCGGAGTTGTTGTACATCTAGGATATGTACCCAATCTACACGAAATCCACGAACTCACCGGGTGTCACAACCTACATTCTCGGACTACCAAAACAGAAATAAATATTTGGAATGGTAAAGAGGAGCATAGCTATAAACAAAAAGTCGGGAAGATGTTCCGAACTCTATGTTTCTTTTTTGTTTCGACACCACAAGGGAGAGTGTCTCTCACAAACGTATGCATACAACTTTAAAAAAAATTAAATATCTAATAAAAAAATGTAAATTTTCTTCTTTTTTTGTCATCAGTCTACTGACTGGTTTGATGCGGCCCGCCACGAATTCCTTTCCTGTGCTAACCTCTTCATCTCAGAGTAGCACTTGCAGCCTACGTCCTCAATTATTTGCTTGACGTATTCCAATCTCTGCCTTCCTCTACAATTTCTGCCCTCGACAGCTCCCTCTAGTACCATGGAAGTCATTCCCCCAAGTCTTAGCAGATGTCCTATCATCCTTTCCCTTCTCCTTATCAGTGTTTTCCACATATTCCTTTCCTCTCCGATTCTGCGTAGAACCTCCTCATTTCTTACCTTATCAGTCCACCTAATTTTCAACATTCGTCTATAGCACCACATCTCAAATGCTTGGATTCTCTTCTGTTCCGGTTTTCCCACAGCCCATGGTTCACTACCATACAATGCTGTACTCCAGACGTACATCCTCAGAAATTTCTTCCTCAAATTAAGGCCTTTTTTGCCATAGCCAGTCTGCTTTTGGTGTCCTCCTTGCTCCGTCCGTCATTGGTTATTTTACTGCCTAGGTAGCAAAATTCCTTAACTTCATTGACTTCGTGACCATCAATCCTGATGTTAAGTTTCTCGCTGTTCTCATTTCTACTACTTCTCATTACCTTCGTCTTTCTCCGATTCACTCTCAAACCATACTGTGTACTCATTAGACTGTTAATTCCGTTCAGCAGATCATTTAATTCTTCTTCACTTTCACTCAGGATAGCAATGTCATCAGCGAATCGTATCATTGATATCCTTTCACCTTGTATTTAAATTCCACTCCTGAACCTTTCTTTTATTTCCGTCATTGCTTCCTCGATGTACAGATTGAAGAGTAGGGGCGAAAGGTTGCAGCCTTGTCTTACACCCTTCTTAATACGAGCAATTTAAAGAAACATTAAATGGTTCTGACGGATGGCTGTTAAGAGTAGCCATAAAAGGGAATATTTTTCCTGCCGCAGCAGAAACAGATGATAGGGATCATTAACAGCTAGGCAACCAGAGATGTACCACGACAGAGTTAGAGCAGTTTTTAACATCGGTACCTCAGTAAAAAAAGATGAGAGGTACAGGGGTCCTCGTATATTCGGACTAAGTGGGGTCGTAGATTACCCGGATAACTGAGAATCCAGAGCACCTGGAACGACAGGAAAAAAAAAAAAAAGAAATGGAACGACGTGCTTCAATTGCTACAAGCACTGACGTAATATTTATTTTCTCAGATATACACATTATTTTCACGTAAATGTTGGTTAGAGTTTGCTTAAGAGTAAGGTTTCTTAATTCGGAAGACTCATGAAGTTTCTATTGAGCTTAATACGCTGTTTACGTTCCGCCTGATCTCGTAGGTGATTTACAAAGAATTGTTCGGCCGAAGCTGTTTCTGCATAGCAGTTCTAAATAAACAATTATTCGTTAAGAACTGCAATATGCAATACGTAACTGTAACACTAAATTTTATTTGAGACGGTCAATTTCGATCTACGATAAGACCAATATATTATCCAAAAGCCATCTTAGGTATAAATTTGCGTGATTGGAATAACAGTTATCAAATGCACCTTATTCCATCACATAACATGGTCTGCATTTAACCTCATAGACACAAACGTCTGTGAGGATAAACGGACACAATGTCACTAAAATACAGGGTGAACATTAATAAAATCGATAGACTGTAGGGACGGATTCCTGACTGGAAGTGGAGAAAACGGTCGAGAGGCAGCGCGGCTGTACCAAAGGAAGTACCATCACAGACACCAACACATCGTACTAAATTTCAAGCCCTCTTTCGGCTTTTGTGTGATCATGCGTTTTTTAAAACACACACGAACATTCGTGGAGCTGGCGGACTATGCCTACACAACATTTTAAGAACCCGGTCCTCCAAAAATGGTTCAAATGTCTCTGAGCACTATGGGACTCAACTGCTGTGGTCATCAGTCTCCTAGAACTTAGAACTACTTAAACCTAACTAATCTAAGGACATCACACACATCCATGCCCGAGGCTGGATTCGAACCTGCGACCGTAGCAGTCGCACGGTTCCGGACTGCGCGCCTAGAACCGCGAGACCACAGCGGCCAGCCCGGTCCTCCAGATCTGGTGTAAGCACAGTCCACCATCTCTATACACATTCGTCTGTCTGAAAGGACCCAAGATCGCACAAACGCCAATGAAGGGCTTGAAATGAAATGTTATGTCGTTGGTGTCTGTGAGGGTACTTTTTTTGGTACACTCGTGCTGCCTCTAGACTATTTCCAAATGTTTGGTCATACACAAACACCATCTCGACTTGTTTCGAACATGAATACCGGACTCTTCTGCTCCTTAAACTATGTTAACATCAATAACACAGCCGGCAACGCAAAAGGCAACATGGCACTGTCACTCGTCAGCGCCATCTACTGTGGCAACAATGCTTTCCTCTAACTCCAGTAACCCCCCCCCCCCCCCCCCCCCGCCCACCCCTGCCACTATGAACCATGGACCTTGCCGTTGGTAAGGAGGCTACCGTGCCTCAACGATACATATGGCCGTAACGTAGGTGCAATCACAACGGAGTAGTATCTGTTGAGAGGCCAGACGAACGGGTGCATCCTGAAGAGGGGCAGCACCCTTTTCAGTAGTTGCAAGGGCAACAGTCTGGATGATTGACCGATCTGGCCCTGTAACTCTAAACGGCCCTGCTGTTTTAGGTTAGAAAATTTAAAAAGGGAAATGTAGGTTAAAGTTAAATGTAATGGGAATTAGTGATGTGCGGTGGCAGGAGGAACAAGACCTTTGGTCAGGTGAATACAAGGTTATAAATACAAAATCAAATAGGGGTAATGCAGGAGAAGGTTTAATAATGAATAAAAAAAATAGGAGTGCGGGTAAGCTATTACAAACAGAATAGTGAACGCATTATTGTGGCCAAGATAGACACGAAGCCCACGCCCACCACAGTAGTACAAGTTTATATGCCAACTAGATCTGCAGATGATGAAGAAATTGATGAAATGTATGATGAGATAAAATAAATTATTCAGGTAGTGGAGGGAGATGAAAATTTAATTGTCATGGGTGACTGGAATTCGACAGTAGGAAACGGAAGAGAACAAAACGCAGTAGGTGAATATGGGTTAGGGCTGTGAAATGAAAGGGGAAGCCGCCTGTTAGAATTTGCACAGAGCATAACATAATCATAGCTAACACCTGGTTCAAGAATCATGAAAGAAGGTTGTATACATGGAAGAACCCTGGGGATACTAAAAGGTTTCAGATAGGTTATATAATGGTAACACAGAGATTCAGGAACCAGGTTTTAAACTGTAAGACATTTCCAGCGGCAAACATGGACTCTAACCAACATTTATTGGTTATGAACTGCAGATTAAAATTGAAGAAACTGCAAAAAGGTGGGAATTTAAGGAGATGGGACCTGGATAAACTAAAAGAACCAGAGGTTATACAGAGTTTCAGGGAGAGCATAAGGGAACAATTGACAGGAATGAGGGAAAGAAATACAGTAGAAGAACTATGGGTAGCTTTGAGGAATGTAATAGTTAAGACAACAAAGGATCAAGTAGGTAAAAAGACGATGGCTAGTGGAAATCCTTGAGTAACAGAAGGGATACTGAATTTAATTGATGAAAGGAGAAAATAAAAAAATGTAGCAGATGAAGCAGCCAAAAAGGAATACAACCGTCTCAAAAATGAGATCGACAGGAAGTGCAAAATGGCTAAGCGGAGATGGCTAGAGGACAAATGTAAGGATGTATAGGCTTATCTCATGAGGGGTAAGATACATACTGCCTACAGGAAAATTAAAGAGACCTTTGGAGAAAAGAGAACCACTTGTATTAGTATCAAGAGCTCAGATGGAAACCCAGTTCTAAGAAAAGAAGGAAAAGCAGAAAGGTGGAAGGAGTATATAGAGGGTCTATACAGGGGCGATGTTCTTGAGGAAATATTATGGAAATGGAAGAGGAGGTAGATGAAGATGGAATGGGAGATATGACACTGCGTGAAGAGTTTGACAGAGCACTGAAAGGCCTAAGTCGAAAAAACACCCCGGGAGTAGACAACATTCCATTAGAACTACTGACAGCCTTGGGAGAGCCAGTTCTGACAAAACTCTACAACCTAGTGAGCAAAATGTATGAGACAGGCGGAATACCCTCAGACTTCCAGAAGAATATAATAATTCCAATCCCAAAGGAATGAGGTGTTGACAGATGCGAAAATTACCGAACTATCAGTTTAAAAGTCACAGCTGCATAATACTAACGCGAATTCCTTACAGACGAATGGAAAAACTGGTAGAAGCCGACCTCGGGGAAGATCAGTTTGGATTGCGTAGAAATTTTGGAACACGTGAGGCAATACTGACCCTACGACGTATCTTAGAAGAAAGGTTAAGGAAAGGCAAACCTGCTTTTCTATCGTTTGTAGACTTAGAGAAAGCTTTTGACAATATTGACTGGAATACTCTCTTTCAAATTCTGAAGGTGGCAGGGATAAAATATAGGGAACGAAAGGCTATTTGCAATTTGTACAGCAGACAGAATGCAGTTATAAGAGTCATGAAAGGGAAGCACCTGTTGGGAAGGGAGTGAGACAGGCTTGTAGCCTCTCCCCGATGCTATTCAATCTATATATTGAGCAAGCAGTAAAGGAAATGAAAGAAAAGTTCGGAGTAGGTATTAAAATCCATGGAGAAGATATAAAAACTTTGAGGTTCGCCGATGACATTGTGATTCTGTCAGAGACAGCAAAGGATTTGGAAGAGCTGTTGAACGGAATGGACAGTGTCTTGAAAGGAGGATATAAGATGAACATCAACAAAAGCAAAACGAGGATAATGGAATGTAGTAGAATTAAGTCGGGTGATGCTGAGGTAGTTAGATTAGGAAATGAGACACTTAAAGTAACAAAGGAGTTTTGCTATTTGGGAGTAAAATAACTGATGATGGTAGAAGTAGAGAGGATATAAAATGTAGACTGGCAATGACAGGGAAAGCGTTCCAGAAGAAGAGAAATTTGTTAACATCGAGTATAGATTTAAGTGTGAGGAAGTCGTTTCTGAAAGTATTTGTATGGAGTGTAGCCATGTATGGAAGTGAAACATGGATGATAAATAGTTTGGACAAGAAGAGAATAGGAGCTTTCGAAATGTGGTGCTACAGAAGAATGCTGAAGATTAGATGGGTGGATCACATAACTAATGAGAAGGTATTGAATACAATTGGGGAGAAGAGGAGTTTGTGGCACAACTTGACTAGAAGAAGGGATCGGTTGGTAGGATATGTTCTGAGGCATCAAGGGATCACCAATTTAGTACTGGAGGGCAGCATGGAAGGTAAAAATCGTAGAGAGAGACCAAGAGATGAATACACTAAGCAGATTCAGAAGGATGTAGGCTGCAGCAGGAGAACCTGGGACATGAAGAGGCTTGCACAGGATAGAGTAGCATAGAGAGCTGCATCAAACCAGTCTCAGGACTGAAGACCACCACAACAACAACGTCTCCAGTCAGGAATCCGCCACTGAATTTGACCGTTTTAATAATGTTCACCCTGTATGCGTAACATTATCTCCATCACTATCAGTGACAGAACAACGTGCATCTGTTAACTGTCATTCCAGTTATGCAAACACGTAGTGAGATGGTTTTGTACTGATTGTAGTCTGATATCAGAGCGAAATCGAGCGTCTCTAATAAAATATACTGTACAGTGGTGTATTGAATAATGCAATTGTTGAAATTCACCAAAGCTGTACATCAGCATCATAAAATATTTTAAACTATTGTTTAAATCCAGCTTCGTTGTTGTCGCTGTATGTGTCATAATATAATATCTTGAGGTTAACCTCCAACTTCTTCATTTAATCGATCAAGACTATCGCCATTGGCAGCAACCACAAAAATGGCGTTAATTACGTCGTCAAAAACCATTCCTCAGCCAACGTTATTTCGCATCCACCGTCAATGAATCCTGGGAACTTTGCATATGTTTCACAAAAATATACAGCAGAAATGTTTTCCAACAGTTGGTCATTACATCCAGTGCGTCTAACCTTTTGTACTTAGACAATAGCACCTTCGTTTCCTTTGTTCTCATTTTATAACCGCAACAAACGTGGCCATTACAGTGCTCTACACTTTACTTCTTGACTGTGTACGATGGTTAGAAGCATTTAATTGCAGTGATTCTCGTCGTAGATGGATAATTAAAAAACTGCCTTGATTGAGCTGAAATCTGAATTAATGAGGGTCAGATAAACGAGATAAGTTTCCACCGTATAGATAAAATCGGAGCCCTAATAGTTTATCCCGGACTGACAAGATACTATCACAACATAAAATAATTTTCACTGAACTTGCAGAACACAATGCATTAAACAACTCGCTCTGGGGGAAGACTAAACATTTAAAATACAAAGTGAAACAAGGTACGCGAATCAGTAAACCAGCATCGGACTGGAACAACAGGAGCTATAAGAAATAATATTTTAATCTAATGCAGACGCCTGTGTCACCTCAACTAAATGACGTAAGGTGACGTACAAGGGGAGACAGAAGCCACTATCGAATGTCATTAACTGCCAGCATCAGAGCACTCCGCCTGGACGAGGCTCCGTGGAGATCGTATTTCCCAATGCAGGACATGTTGACCAGCGGTACGCTCCGCACGTAATGTGTTTTCACACGTCGGGCGCCCTGCCGTAACGGCTATTGACTTGGCTGCTTACATCACAGCTGACGGTACAGTGTTGGATAATGTCGCATTTGTGGGCGACAGACTTTCCCGACGCGAAGTAAACAGGTGTCCATCACCGAGGCTGCGCTACGGCGGGGCCAAAGCATCGTCGATGCAGGCCCAGCGCTATTCCGCCTCCAGATACGGCTTCTACGTCGACAGCCACTGCTTTTATTTATTTATTTTTTTCGTTGGACCTCAAAGACTATACAGCCAACAGTAATTACAAAAGCGGCTCATGTAACATAATTGCAATTTGCACAGTAGGACAATAAAAAGGGTTCAATGTGAAACTATAAGTCCTTAATGTGAAATAAAAACACTAAAAGACGAACACCAGAGAGGCAGTAGTAGTTACAATAGTGCCCAGCTGTATTAGAGCAATTTCCATAACAGAACAATGATAATACTCTGAGTAGCAAGGATAACTTTCTTATATACACTACTGGCCATTAAAATTGCTACACCAAGAAGAAATGAAGACGATAACCGGGTTTTCGTTGGAGAAATATATTATACTAGAACTGACATGTGATTACATTTTCACGCAATTTGGGTGCATTGATCCTGAGAAATCAGTACCCAGAACAACCATCTCTGGCCGTAAGAATGATGTTGATACGCCTGGGCATTGATTCAAACAGAGCTTGGATGGCGTGTACAGGTACAGCTACCCATGCAGCTGCAGCACGATATCGCAGTTCATCAAGAGTAGTGACTGGCGTATTGTGACGAGCCTGTTACTCGGCCACCATTGACAAGACGTTTTCATTTGGTGAGAGATCTGGAGAATGTGCTGGCTAGGGCAGCAGCCGAACATTTTCTGTATCCAGAAAGGCCTGTACTGGACCTGCAACTTGCGGTCGTGCATTATCCTGCTGAAGTGTAGGGTTTCGCAGGGATCGAATAAAGGGTAGATCCATGGGTCGTAACACATCTGAAATGTAACGTCCACTGTTCAAAGTGGCGTCAATACGAACAAAACGGGACTGAGACGTGTAACCAATGGCACCCCATACCATCACGGCGGGTGATACGCCACTATGGCGATGTCGAATACATGCTTACAATGTGCGTTCACCTCGGTGTCGTCCAACGCGGATGCGATCATCATGATGCTGTAAAAGGAACCTGGATTCATCCGAAAAAATGTCGTTTTGCCATTGGTGCATCCAGGTTCGTAGTTGAGTACACTATCGCAGGCGCTCCTGTCTGTGATGCAGCGTCAAGGGTAACCGCAGCCATGGTTTTCGAGCTCATAGTCCATGCCACTGCAAACGTCGTCGAACTGTTCATGCAGATGGTTGCTGTCTTGCAAACGTCCCCATCTGTTGACTCAGGGTGCGAGATGTGGCTTCACGATCCGTTACAGCCATGTGGATAAGAAGCCTGTCATCTCGACTGCTAGTGATACGAGGCCGTTGGGATCCAGCACGGCGATCCGCAATACGCTCCTGAACCCACAGATTCCATATTCTGATAAGTCATTAGATCTCGACCAACGCGAGCAGAAATGTAGCTATACGGTAAACCGCAATCGCGATAGGCTACAATCCGACCTTTATCAAAGTCGTAAACCTGATAGTAAGCATTTCTCCTCCTTACACGGGCCATCACTACAACGTTGCACCAGGCAAAGCCGGTCAACAGTTGATTGTGTATGAGTAATCGGTTGGAAACTTTCGTCATGTCAGCACGTTGTAGGTGTCGCCACTAGCGCCAACCTTGTGCGAATGCTCTGAAAAGCTAATCATTTGCATGTCACAACATCTTCTTTATACGGTTAAAATTCGCGTCTGTAGCATGTCATCTTTGTGGTGTAGCAACTTTAATGGTCAATAGTGTACATTTAAAAAAGAAAACACGAAATTACGACCCATGGTTCGAAGCGGTACGGTTTCAGAGGATAATTATACGCATATCAACATAATTAAAACAAGAGACGTTGAGTTTCATCTGCCAGTCCGTTTATCAAACTCAAGAATTGTGTTTTCTGCAACTCTGTGAATCCGTGAGGATCAATAGGAGTTGGAAGACATACCTGCCATAATTAGTAGCCCCTCTGTTGATCAGTAACTCCACCGTGTAGACAGAGATTCAAGCGGCAGTGCAAACATTTTTTTTATGTGTCGTTAGAGGGCCCGACTTTTAGATCCAGCCTTATCAATGGAAGTATACTTTAGCTATTGTCGGGTAAGGAAGTGCTCCACGTTGGGATCAATGTTCGTCCCCTTTCCGAAATTGGATGGCTATCGGTAAAAGAGTTCGGTTCGTCCTTCGTCTGTTAGGAGCCTCCTTGAGGGAGGCACAGTCAAATATGGAAGACCGACAAAGAGAAAACTATCGGACATTATTTGCCGCCGTATGGTGATCGGCATGGCAGACGATTCCACTGAGAGTGCTTTGTGGGCACAGATTTCTTGGCTCCAAGAATAACATCAATCATCTATACAAGGGGACATAGGGTTAAACATCGATGTTGACGCTTTGTCATAGACGATGCTGTCATAATCGAAGACCTTACACAGACTTAAGAGGCCCGCATCTCGTGGTCGTGCGGTAGCGTTGTCGCTTCCCACGCCCGGGTTCTCAGGTTCGATTCCCGTCGTGGTCAGGGATTTTCTCTGCCTCGTGATGGCTGGGTGTTGTGTGATGTCCTTAGGTTAGTTAGGTTTAAGTAATTCTAAGCTCTAGGGGACTGATGACCATAGATGTTTAGTCCCATACTGCTCAGAGCCATTTATTTTTGAGCCAGACTTAAGAGGAGTCGGTTCCTTTCCCCACCAAACTCTAGCATGCATCCGCGATGTATTCGCAATGTGTTCCACCTTGTCTTTTAGTGACCCAACTGGACATGGGTACATCAGTTTGCAGTCAAAGTAGAAGTTAAGTAGCTAAGCATGTGACTGTACGGGAAGGTTGCAAGGACCAAGTAGAAGTTCAGATGAGAAGTAATTGTGTCGTTTCCTTGTGAACATTACTATTGCAATTTTTTCGTGTGGCAATGTGAGTCAACTCCCCAGCTCCCATGTGGCCATGTTGACACCTGCGTCGTAAAGCCATAACGTTGCCACCCAAAAGCACGACGAATGGGAGTACATACAAACGTCGCCCACGCATCTCGGCAAGAGCATAGTGAGCGAGTCAATATAGCACACAGTGGAAGGTACGTGGCGTTATGCGAGGCCCGTATAACACATTGTCCTGCTCACGCCAGCCACTGCTTCGGCCCCAGGCGCCTTCGCACTGTATGCTACCAACTCCTGTGTTGGGAGGGGTGTTACGTTCCTTTAATTACCGAATGCGAATTCAGACACTACAAATCAGATAGCAAAAAGTCTTACGAATATTCTGCATTGACATAATACGAATTTCCGTTTTTATACTACAGGTTCGGCTTTGTACAGCCGGACAAGGAAATGATAGTAAGATACGCAGAGCAGGACAGATCTTGTGTATAGAGTTCAGAATTATTAAGTCAAATTCTTCTCCCATAAAGCTGACTTCATGTGCTAGAATAATTCATGAAACATTTGTCGGATGTCCCATAGACTCCTCTCCAGCCTCCTTGCGATAAACATAATTAAAATAACGTAATAACTTTGAGATTTTATGCCACTGTGTTCTGGGTAGACTTGCTACTAGTCGGCATCCATTACATGCTCAACATTTCTTCAAACTTACTTCATGCGGTGTGGAGTGGAGGGCACCTGCTCTTCTATCCCCCCCCCATTAAGATTAACCTCTATTGTCATCAGATAAAGATATCAAGGCAGTATTCTTACGAATAAGTATTTACACTAACTGCAGGTACACGTAACAGTTAGACTGCGTGAAAATTATTACTAAGAATAGTAATATCCATTTTGCCCTATGTTAGTAATTTTAGGTTCATAACAACTCCAGTGAATTTGATTAACGCGAGTAATGTCATTTTTATGATATACTAGCTGAACAGCCCGACGTTGCCCGGGTATCCATGTTGCTAGTTTCCTATTACAAGCGAAAACAAAGAGTGAACTGTGTTTTTACTGTAACATCGAAGAAATTTCTTTTCCATGTATTTGTGAAAATATCATTGGCATTATGAAACAGTCCCAGAACAAATGTGCATAATGTACATATGTGTAAGTACATATGTGGGAGAAGAAACATGATCCTGGACAGTTTCCATACGTTGGAGGCAGCTGCTTCGGTGTCTAAATCACGATTCTACGAACGTCTCTATGGTAACGCCTCTTCATAGCCCTGTAGACGGCTACTGTTCTAGCCTACAGCCGTTTGCGCTTGGCATATGGAAGCTGTCAAAAGCGTGGCCGGCTGTCATGGATTTCCTTAAGTTACATCGATTCTTAGGGGTGTCTTTAGTTTAAAAAAAAAAATGTAATGAGACTTCATGTACCAGGCGGCATTTTTTCACGTATCTCAGCATTTATGACGTCATATCTCTTGAACTATGTGTCGTACAGTGATATATTTGTGCAGGTACATTCAGTGGCGTATGTGGATACCATCTGTTGAACGTGTTCCGAGTAGAGATCGTAACAAAGAAATAAAACTTAAACGCTATGTAGTTTTTCACGCACCTCTTTATGACGCCTTACATTCTGAACTATGATAGGAAGGTGGTTCTTCCCACAGCAATTGTTCCTGGCGGTAAAGTACAAGTGTACTACGTTTGCCTGCAATTATTTCAGTGGTTTAGGAGACGCGGAACACATGCATGCACATACACACTCAGGTACTCATACACACACACGCGCACGCGCACACACACACGCACACACACACACACACACACACACACACACACACACCCACACACACACATCCATTTTTATAATATGTATAGATATTCATGCAATTCCTAGTGTCTCCGTTTGCGGTGAAGCACATCTAGTTTTACCGATTACGACTACAAGAATGGTATACTTTAAAAATGTGACAGGGAAGACATCTTCAACGCCTGTGAGTCTGGCTTATTTTATCGTTTCTTAAGAAATAAAACTTGATGTTCAGGGGCTTCCCACTAAGGATAGAATCGCGATATCTGTAGAATTTTGTCCACTTTGTTCCCCGATTGGATCCTCAGTTAAAATACTCAATGACTCACATCCTGGAGGAATCGGTTCACATCCGTGTCCGTCTATCCTGATTTGGATTTCCTGTGATTTCTCTAAATCCCTCCAGACAAATCCTTAGATGTTTCCTTAGAAAGGACACGGCAGTTTCCTTCCCTGTCCTTGAGCCGGCCGCGGTGGCCGAGCGGTTCTAGGCGCTTCAGTCTGGAACCGCGAGACTGCTACGGTCGCAGGTTCGTATCATGTCTCGGGCATGGATGTGTGTGATGTACTTAGGATAGTTAGGTTTAAGTAGTTCTAAGTTCTAGGGGACTGATGACCTCAGATGTTAAGTCCCGTAGTGCTCAGAGCCATTTGAACCATTTTTTGAACCTGTCCTTGAAAACAGTCAGAGCTTCTGCTCTGTCCCTAATGACCTCGATGTGGAGGGGCGTTAAACCCTAAAATCCCCTCCTTCCTTTTTGAATAAATTGTATCATACTGTGTATGTACTTTCCATGTATAGTGCGTACCTACAAGAGCAGGAAATCGAATTAATACATTGACACAGTATATGACAATCTACAAGTACAGTATCATCCTTCAAATGTCTGTTTTTTTTTCAGTTGCAATTTAAACGGTGCGCAAAAACAATATAAAGTTCTACTAGGTTTCACGTTAAAGGTGTGTTACTTTTTGAGCATAGTAAAATTATTTAGTAAGAAATTTTTGTGTTTCAGGTAGTGTTGGGATTTCATTGGATGTCCAAGGAAGTGCCCCACTTACGAATTCGACAAAAGACGTTGTGGCTGCTGACAGATACCAGCAGTTTGAGGTAAATGCCGTGAGGAAATACGAGTAAAATTCTTTTGTGATGTTACTCAGCTCACAAGTGTCATTGGTCTGAAGCCTTGTGGGTTCAGTGTTCTCAGTAGTACAAATTAGCTCAATGTACACGAGCAACATTTCCACATAGTCTAAATTAAGCCGGCGATTGTACTCAAACACTCCCTGTTTCAGGCAGGACACTTCGCTCATCCCATATTCAGCCAAGAAGGTGACTATCCGGCAGTAATGCGCCAGAGAGTAGACGCCAACAGCAAGAGGGAGGGTCGACCACGTTCGAGGCTGCCAATATTTACGCAAGAGGAAGTGCAGTACATCAGAGGTACATGCACACACATGCACACAAACACACACACACACACACACACACACACACAACACTCGCACATTCAAACACATTCAGTTACGTACGTTTTAACCCGTACTTACACTCAACAGAAAATACATTGAAGGAAAATCACAAGCGTTGTACAGAAAATGTTTACTATTTAAATTTTTAATGAAGTCTTCTGAAGATGCTGCAGTTAATAGACAAGATTTTTTAATGATGTCAGTTGTGAATTTCACTTCATGTACAGCACATGATGTGTTCAATAAAACTTTTCACAGTAGACCAAAGTGATGCTTGACTGAAGAAGATGATGTTGAGTTGACTTGCTAACGACTGATTAGGGGGGTGGGTGGGAGGGATGGCTCTCAAGCACTTCCTATTGGAAGGAACTAAACTCTGTGGGGTTTAACGTAGCCATTCGATGGACGGATGTTATAGAAGACTGTGATACAATGTAATAAAAGGAAGTGGTGAATTTTGTAACCAAATCCTTCGTTTGTAGGTGGTATGCCATCCGATGGTCACGGTGGTTTTGATTCGCGCTAACGTAGAAAGTATTGGCTTTAATCATGGCTCCAACATCTTGAGGCTGGTGGCTTCCCCTGTCCACGTTAATACACTTTGAAATGTGTCATTAATCCTCCAAGGCAGGTAGCATTTACCAATGAGAATTGTCTTAGGGATGAAATTTTATTGCCGACGCGGTGGCCGTGCGGTTCTAGCGCTGCAGTCCGGAACCACGGGGCTGCTACGGTCGCAGGTTCGAATCCTGCCTCGGGCATGGATGTGTGTGATGTCCTTAGGTTAGTTAGGTTTAAGTAGTTCTAAGTTCTAGGGGACTGATGACCTCAGATGTTAAGTCCCATAGTGCTCAGAGCCATTTGAACCATTTGAGCCATGAAATTTTATTTATTGCAATCGATAACTACCACAGACAAGACTGTGATTGATTCTAACTTTAAAAGTAAACTAAACTAAACTCCTCCAGAACAAGCCATGAAGGCCCAACGGTACCGACCGGCCGCCGTGTTATCCTCAGCCCATAGGCGTCGCTGGATGCGGATATGGAGGGGCATGTGGTCAGAGGATGACGCACTCTGAACGATCATGTCGTCACTGTCATGGGGTTCAGATAGAGAAACTTCTGGCGATAGTGGATCAAGGAGAAGTCGTCAAACATAAAATCGAGACAGGCCTACTTCAAAATATGTTCTAGAGCGTTCTGTTAAGAAGTAAGAAGAGTCAGGAGTAGTTATGCTGCCGGAAAAATAAAAACACCAGGAAGTAACAGTATGACACAAACAAAAGTTGGTAGGCATGTTTCTACATCTGAAAGATGATGTCAATTCAAATTTCGCACCAGTCGCAAAAGATTGGCGCTAATAGCCTCGCTACGAGGATGAAAATCATGTTTGCTTTAAATACACGCTGTAGTGGTCGTGTGTGTTTGTTATCAATGCGAGTGGACATGGTCAGGTGATGCTAGTCAAGAATGCCCTTAAGGCAACAAAGACACCATTATCAACACCTCAGTGAGTTTGAAGGAGCTCGTGTAATAGCGCTACGAGAAGCTGGATGTTCCTTCTGTGATAATAGAGTGATAATAGAGAATGACTTCAGAGGAACGTAGCCATTTTTCATGATTGCTACGGTGCATGGAAACCGGACCTCGGACGATCCCTCAACACTCCCAAGAGGGTAGACCACCGTATTCCGCCTATGGCCCTGGTGCATATCCACCAGCAATATGAGCAGCAGTTAGCACCACAGTGAAACAACGAACTGTTGCAAAACGGATACTTCAAGGACAGCTCTGGACCAGACGCTCTGTAACGTGCATTCCACTGAACCGAAACTACTGCCGTTTGGTATATAAGTGACGTCAAGCGAGAGCTCACTAGAGAGCAGGGTGCAAATCTGTTGCCTTTTCTAGTAAAAGCTAATTCTGTCTCGGTACCATTTATAGCCGTGTATTGGTTAGAAGGAGGCCCGTTGAGGGCCTGCAACCAACCTTTCTGTATGCTAGACGGAAAGGACATAAACTGGAGTTTTGGTCAGGATTGTGATTTTCTATGAAAACAAGAGCACTCTCGCGGTTACCCCACGTATCCTGACTGCAAACTTGTACACCTGTCTGGTGATTTGGCCAGCAGTGCTGCCATTCATGAACAGCATTTCAGCGTCTGTTTTCCAACAGGACAACGCTCGCCGACATGCAGCTGTTGTAACCGAAATTGTTCTATAGGGTCTCGACATGTTGTCTTGGCCTGTTCTACCACCAGGTATGTCTCAAATCGAGCACATATGGGACATCATCGGGCGACAACTCCAGCGTCATCCACAACCAACATTACCCGATCCTGTTGAGACCCACCAAGAGCAATAGGCATGGAAATCCAACGCAGAAACGGACATCTGGCACCTGTTAAACACAGTGCTTGCGCATTTACATGGTTACAATCCGCATTCCAGTAGTTCCAAGGATTACTAATGTACCAGCATTTCACATTTGCAATGGCTTATGTCACGCTTGCATTAATATGTGATCTTGTAATGTTAATGACGTAGCCGGCCGGATTGGCCGAGCGGTTCTAGGCGCTAGAGTCTGGAACCGCGCAACCGCTACGGTCGCAGGTTCGAATCCTGCCTCGGGCATGGATGTGTGTGACGTCCTTAGGTTAGTTAGGTTTTAGTAGTTCTACGTTCTAGGGGATTGATGACCTCAGAAGTTAAGTCCCATAGTGCTCAGAGGCAGTTGTTAATCACATAAATATGTTACTTAGACAAAAGCATTCGTGGAATTTCATTGCTTTACATTAACTATATTTTGATGTTGCGATTATTTTTTTCTCACTGTATTTTAATATTCATGAACAAGACTGTTTTACAACGCTCTCCTTTGTTATCTGTATCATCATTCGATCACATTTGAGTTGTGAAGGGGGAGAGTCCGATGTTGAAATTTAGGTCTCCTGCGGATACAAGAGGCAAAATCAACGCATGCTGTTTCAGGGACGGTAGGTTTCTGTACTGTTATAATGACAGACCCGAAATTTCATTGCAATTTGCATCCCCCACTGGGGAAATCACCACCAAATGCATGAGCTGCGCCGTTCAGAAGTATGTATTACCTCGTGTGGTTTTCGAGGAAATTGTATTTTGCCATGTAACACGACTCGTGAACACGGGCGCACTCAGTGTGTACTTCAAACGTGCAATGGCACTGATCCTGCGATCGAGATAACAAGGCCAGCTCACCTTCGTGTCATCACCTATTTCATCCAGATTCATGGAGTGTCTAGCGCTTGGCCAGAAATCAAAGTGACAGAGCTGGGAGCGGGTATGAACTATTTACATCTTTGCAGGCTCCAGGCAGCGGTTGGCTCCCCCACGAAAAACACTACAGAGCGATAATCCGAAGGTCGAGGGTTACAGTTCCTCTGCGGATACTTTTTCTTCATTTTCAGTGTTTAAATTACACTGCAAATAAACCGAAATAATACTCAGTGTGCTGTATATCTTAACGTTTTCGTCAAAGGCATGAAATCGAGAGACAAAGGAAAATTTGGGATTACGAAATAATTTCTGGGAAGGGATCGCAATGCGTACATGAGAAATGCGTATGTAGAGTTAGATACTTCTAGTGTTGATGATCTTTATATGTTGGGTAATATTCATCGTAAAATAAGAGGAAGCTGCAATGTTTCCAGCATCTTACACACACATTGTACACGCCGCATTTCTTACAGTTTCTAATGAAAAACTAACTTGGTGAGAGGTTCTCTCACATCGCAGTTTGGCAGTAAACCACATCATAATTTGGCCTAATATTGCTGAGGACAGCTGATGATGTGCAATGAAATATTTTTTGGAGCAGTGTGCTTGGTATTTGATTTCTTTTTCTCTATCGAAGAGATAAGAGCAGTTTTTAAGCTATTTGGTAAAACTATTTAGCTGACGAGAAAAACAGACTTCGCAGGGTTGCACTAGCTGAGTGTATTTGGGGGCAGGTTGTCAACTTAAATACTGCACAATGCCAATCATTCTTCTTCTTCAAAAATATCGTAACAAATAAACAAACAAATAAACAAATAAATACCCCACTCATACGGTTATAGTTGGTGGGGACTTCAACCTACCCTCGGTATGTTGGCAAAAATACTTGCTCAAAACCGGTGGTAGGCAGAAAACGTCTTCCGAGATTGTCCTAAATGCTTTCTCCGAAAATTATTTCGAGCAGTTAGTCCACGAACCGACGCGAATTGTAAATGGTTGCGAAAACACACTTGACCTCTTGGCCACAAACAATCCAGAGATGATAGAGAGCATCATGACTGAGACAGGGATTAGTGATCACAAGGTCATTGTAGCTAGGCTCAATACCATTTCTTCCAAATCCATCAGAAACAAACGCAAAATAATTTTATTTAAAAAAGCGGATAAAGTGCCACTAGAAGCCTTCCTAAAAGACAATTTCCATTCCTTCCGAACTGACTATGCGAATATAGACGAGATGTGGCTCAAATTCAAAGATATAGTAGCAACAGCAATTGAGATATTCATACTTCATAAATTGGTAACAGATGGAACGGATCCCCCGTGGTACACAAAAAGGTCCGAACGCTGTTGCAGAGGCAACGGAAAAAGCATGCGAAGTTCAGAAGAACGCGAAATCCCGAAGATGGGCTAAAATTTACAGACGCGCGAAATTTGGCACGTACTTCGATGCGAGATGCCTTTAATAGGTTCCACAACGAAACATTGTCTCGAAATTTGGTAGAAAATCCGAAGACATTCTGGTCGTATGTAAAGTACACAAGCGGGAAGACGCAGTCAATACCTTCGCTGCGCAGTGCCGATGGTACTGTTATCGACGACTGGGCCGCTAAAGCGGAGTTATTGGACGCAGTTTTCCGAAATTCCTTCACCAGGGAAGACGAATGGAATATTCCAGAATTTGAAACACGAACATCTGCTAGCATGAGTTTCTTAGAAGTAGGTACCTTAGGGGTTGTGAAGCAACTCAAATCGCTTGATACGGGCAAGTTGTAAGTAGGCTGTTTAGGTTTTCTTATTGGTAACGCCGCTTAGCGCTCGGTATGAAAAATCACTGGCTGTGCTGTGCGCAGTCTGTGTTTAGTTTGCGTTGTTGTCTGCCATTGTAGTGCTGAGCAGCGGCAGCTGGATGCTAACAGCGCGTAGCGTTGCGCAGTTGGAGGTGAGCCGCCAGCAGTGGTGGACGTGGGGAGAGAGATGGCGGAGTTTTGAAATTTGTAAGAATTGGTGTCATGAACTGCTATATATATTATGACTAGTGAGGTAAATACATTGTTTGTTCTCTATTAAAATCTTTCATTTGTAACTATGCCTATCAGTAGTTAGTGGCTTCAGTAGTTTGAATCTTTTATTTAGCTGGCAGTAGTGGCGCTCGCTGTATTGCAGTAGCTTGAGTAACGAAGATTTTTGTGAGGTAAGTGATTTGTGAAACGTATAGGTTATTGTTAGTCAGGTACCTACAGATTGGAAAATTGCGCAGGTCGCACCAGTGTTCAAGAAGGGTAGTAGGAGTAATCCATTTAACTACAGACCTATATCATTGACGTCGGTTTGCAGTAGGGTTTTGGAGCATATACTGTATTCAAACATCATGAATCACCTCGAAGGGAACGATCTATTGACACGTAATCAGCATGGCTTCAGAAAACATCGCTCTTGTACAACGCAGGTAGCTCTTTATTCGCACGAAGTAATGGCCGCTATCGACAGGGGATCTCAAGTTGATTCCGTATTTCTAGATTTCCAGAAAGCTTTTGACACCGTTCCTCACAAGCGACTTCTAATCAAGCTGCGGAGCTATGGGGTATCGTCTCAGTTGTGCGACTGGATTCGTGATTTCCTGTCAGGAAGGTCGCAGTTAGTAGTAATAGACGGCAAATCATCGAGTAAAACTGAAGTGATATCAGGTGTTCCCCAGGGAAGCGTCCTGGGACCTCTACCGTTCCTGGTCTATATAAATGACCTGGGTGACAATCTGAGCAGTTCTCTTAGACTGTTTGCAGATGATGCTGTAATTTACCGTCTAGTAAGGTCATCCAAAGACCAGTATCAGTTGCAAAGCGATTTAGAAAAGATTGCTGTATGGTGTGTCAGGTGGCAGTTGACGCTAAATAACGAAAAGTGTGAGATGATCCACATGAGTTCGAAAAGAAACCCATTGGAATTCGATTACTCAATAAATAGTACAATTCTCAAGGCTGTCAATTCAACTAAGTACCTGGGTGTTAAAATTATGAAGTTGGAAGGACCACATAGATAATATTGTCAGGAATGCGAGCCAGAGGTTGCGTTTCATTGGCAGGACACTTAGAAGATGTAACAAGTCCACTAAAGAGACAGCTTACACTACACTCGTTCGTCCTCTGTTAGAATATTGCTTCGCGGTGTGGGATCCTCACCAGGTGGGATTGACGGAGGACATCGAAAGGGTGCAAAAAAAGGGCAGCTCGTTTTGTATTATCGCGTTTTAGGGGAGAGAGTGTGGCAGATATGATACACGAGCTGGGATGGAAGTCATTACAGCATAGACTTTTTCGTCGCGGCGAGACCTTTTTACGAAATTTCAGTGACCAACTTTCTCTTCCGAATGTGAAAATATTTTGTTGAGCCCAACCTACATAGGTAGGAATGATCATCAAAATAAAATAAGAGAAATCAGAGCTCGAACAGAAAGGTTTAGGTGTTCGTTTTTCCCGCTCGCTGTTCGCGAGTGGAATAGTAGAGAGATAGTATGATTGTGGTTCGATGAACCCTCTGCCAAGCACTTAAATGTGAATTGCAGAGTAGTCATGTAGATGTAGATGTAATTGTGGATTTATCTGTCCTCCCCAGGAGTCAATTAACAGAAGAAATTTTCTCTCCTTTACGTAGTGTTTCATCACGTCAGCTACAATATAATACGTATTATCTCGGTTGATTTACAGTTTATGTAGCGAATAAATTGAAAATAATTGTTTCTGAATAGTGACTCGATCGTCGACCTTGAGATTGTAATTCTGCACTTCTTTCTTTGCTCTATTCGCTACTTAGTGACTGACTAACTTAATGGTTCGCCCAACACGCCTCAAAAGTGATATATTTTCTAAACTTTTGGCCACCTGAAATTCACACTTCTTCCACTTTCATTTACGGCGAAACGCTGGATATAACTTAAATCTGGACGAAGACGGTGATGACGAGAGGCTGCGGTCCCCTTGTAAGCACTGTACCCGGTGGCGTCCTTCTACTTCCATACTGCAATGCGAAATCATTTTCCTGAATAAATGTTTCTTCCCCATTCGTGAATTAACGAACGATATACAGTGATAGGACAAATTATTGTCTGATATCATGTTGGTCCACCTTTGGAATACAATGCAGCTCTTCGTGGTATGGTTTGGATAAGACGTAGGTAGGTTCCGGGGGTATGTGGTTCCAGGTGTCAACACACAAACATTTTGACAGTTAATTGTTACAATGCTGGTGAAACGTTACATTTTTGCCTTCAAAAGCTCGTGTTTATGAATTATCCAGGTAATGTAACTTCCTATTGAGACAATTTTTAGTGTAATGGCGTCCAGACGGGCATTATATCATGTGGCCACTTACCCCGAATACATAGTTTGCAACTTATAGACCTTGTTTGAAGAGAACGAAATTCGCAATAAGACAAGAGTATTTCATATGGTAAATCTACTGTCATTTTGATTATTTTTCTACAGTGACTGTCTCAAGAAATATGTAAAGCTTTTTCTTTTTGATTACCGCTACCAGTCACAAACTTTGTTAACTATTGTATTCTTTATTTATTGTGCTACATGTTTCGAGAGAATACCTCATATTCAGACTAAATGGAATTACGAAAACAATTTCACGATAAGATTATACCGATGTTCCACAGTCTTTTCATAAATGCTGAGGTTATGATGTGGAAGAAGCGGGAACTGAGTAAGAGGATAACCACAGCATTTATGAAAAGACTATGTAACATCAGTATAATCTAATCGTGAAATTGTTTCCGTAATGTCATTTACCCTGAAGATGAGGTATTCCGTCGAAACATGTAGCAAAATAAATAAATAATGCTGTAGTTAACAAAGTTTGTTACTGGCAGCGGTAATTTAAAAAAAAAACCTTTACCACCTTCCAAAGTGACATCGCCTCTTTGGGAGTTTCCTCTTGCTCTTGCTCTGCGGAAAATTCTCACTAACATCTTGCTGATTTGGTACTTGCATAACAGTCAGGTTTCCAGACATACTCTTCACTATTTAACTGACTGTTGCAGGATCTGCTGACTTCTTCGGCTTGAACCACTACTGGACGGATTTCGTAACTGAAGAAGTGAACGCCACGTCACCCTCAAAGGCTGGTGACACGGGCGCTACTGTCGTCAGAAATGGTGTAAGTTGACAGAGAACACCGTTACTGCATACTCGTATTAAGTGAAGTTCAATAAACTACATTCGTGTTCTGAGATATCACACATTCCGGTTTCATCCAGTCGTTTGTTACCACAGTTTAAGACATGAATCAACTGACATCACATACGAAGAAGACGAGTATAAGAGCTATACGCCTGCCAGGGTAAGATAAGGGGAGTAAAAGATTATATATAACTTGTCCAGGAACAACTTTGCAGTTATAAGAGTCGAGGGAAAGGAATGGGAACCAGTGGTTGAGAAGGGAGGAAGACAGGCTTGTAACCCATCCGTGATAATATTCAATCTGCGCATTGAGCAAGCACTAAAGGAAGAAAGGTTTGGAAGTAAAGTTCAAGGAGAAGAAATAAAAAGTTTGCGGTTAACCGATGACATTGTAATTTCACGACAGACAGGAAAGGACTAGGGAGAACAGTTGAACGGAATGGGCAGCGTGTAGAAAGGAGGATGTAAGATGAACATTAATGAAATCAAAACAAGAGTAATGGAATGTAATTGAATTGAATTAGGTGATGCTCAGAGAATTATATTAAGGAACGAGACATTGAAAGTAGAAGATGAGTTCGGCTATTTTGGGCAGAAAAATAACATGATGGCCGAAATAGACAGGATATAAAATAAACACTGACAACGGCAAGAAAAGCGTTTCTGTAGAAGAGAAATTTGTTAACATTAAATATGGATTTAAGTGATAGGAACTCTTTTCTCTACATATATGCCAAGAGTGTAGCTTTGTGTGGAACTAAAACGTGGACAATAATCAGTTTAGACAAAAAGAGAAGAGATATTTTAGAATGTTTGGCTAAAGAAGAATGCTGAAGGTTAGATGGGTAGATCATGTAAACAATGAAGTAGTACTAAATAGTATTGGGAGGTAAGAAATTTGTGACATAACTTGACTAAAAGAAATGATCTGTTGGAAGGACACATTCCGAGACATCAAGGGATCACCAGATTAGTATTGGAAGTGTGGGGTTTCAAATTTTAGCGTGAGACCAAGAGGTGAATAAAGGAAGTGGGTTCAAAAGTGTGTACGTTGCAGTCGTTATTAAGAGATGATAAGCCTTGCCTAGGATAGTGTGGAGAGCTGAGTCGAACCGGTCTTCAGGTTCAAGACCACAACAACCACAATTATTTATTGTAAATCGTATTCAGAAATCACGAGTCATTATTTTATGAAAACCTACAGATAACTTATTTTCCATGGGAGAAAACCAATTGAAGTGAATACTCCAATGTATGTAAGTTACAGAGTACTTTCTTGTGACGTCAGCCGATCCTAGTGTCATTGTGATGCATTTAAGAAACAATTTTATTCGTGTTACATAAAATTATATAGATTTCTCTGATGTGATAAATAATCGTCTACAGCATTAAACGATTCTTCCGTATCGGATCAAGTACATACTCATTTTTCAGTTGTAGGCGGTTGGCTATGGGCGCTTTCGAGACATCTTCAAGAAGGTGTTTTCAAAATGTTTCAAATGGCTCTAAGCACTGTGGGACTTAACATCTGAGGTCATCAGTCTCGTACACTTATAACTACTTAAATCTAACTAACATAAGGGCATCACACACATCCATGCCCGAGACAGGACTCGAACCGGCGATCGTAGCAACAGCGCGGTTCCGGACTGAAGCGCCTAGAACCACTCGGCCACAGGAGCCGGAGTGGTGTTTTCAACAAAGGAAAAATAATGGAAAGAAACGGAATGTGTTATTAGTGGTCATTGTAGATAGTGTCAAGAATAATGTGACTGTTAAATTCGACGAGTGCAATGTACTGATGACTCTTTAGATACGGGCTTTTTTTAAAATTGACATCGCTAGTATAATTGTCTCTATTGGTGGCGTGTCACAATAAATTTTGACACCACAAGTACCTCTGTTAGCATATTCAGTACATTATAGGCATGATCTATTATGTCGTGAAATATTTCAGCAACTACAACTGGAAGACGTAAAGTTATTTTCAGTATGTCAAAAGGGGGTGTGACTGCAAGAGCTTCACCCCCAAGTAGGCTCAAAAACACAAATCTTTTATCTTTTTTTATGTTGACACCATCAACGTTCACAGGTTGTCTTTTACATCACTCTCTCATCATCATATTGCCAGCATCCTAAGGCTGGAATCGCATTTCGCTTCACGTATTCCCTTTGCTCTGAATACGCTAGTCTCCTTCTTGCAGCCTTCTGGCATCCACCTAGCTCCTCCTAAGCCGCTACGGTTTCTTCTTTCTGCGGGGGTCCACTGCCACACATTTCGTGGCCATTGACTGCAGTCTCTCCTTCCTAGATATCGAAACCAATTTACACGTCTCTGTGCTGTCTCTTATTAACTTGTCGGAATCCTTAGCCGGTCTTCTCTTGGCATTAGGTACACGGTCCAGCTTGGTAATGCCATAAAATCGCCTCCAAACATCCATCTGTATCGCAAGTTGTTTGTTATTCTGACGCTTATTTGTTTCATACGTCTTTGCTCGTACATAGCTATGTTTACAACAACTGAACGATGTGTCACTTGTTTGGTTGTTTTCTTATTCCAAGCGACGGAGTACGACCCACCTGCCCTGATCAATTTTATTACTTTTGTAATCTTCTCTTTTCTTCCTTTCGGTAATATCTAACCATCGAACACTTAAGAGATTTCCATACCTCAATCTTACTGGCTGCAGACTCCAGACTTCCTATGATACTGTCTCCAACATTCATATTTTCGATTTTTGCCAAGCTAATCGTGAGGCACCATCTTCCATACTCCTCTTTTAACTTCCGAAGCATGTACATAGTATCATCCTGGTTTCCTGCTACGATGGTCTGGTCATCAGTGAAGAGAGGTATGTGCAAGATTTCGTCCTCCCCAGGGACTCCCACGCCGTCACATTTATTCCTCCACTGTGTAAGTGTTTCCGCCACATCTGTGCTATAACTCATCGTAAGAGTAGAGCTTCTGTGACAGGAAACTCTGTTGACATTGAATTTCCTTCTTTGACAGCACTCATATTATTCTTACAGAAATGTTTAACTCCTTTGATCTAAGTAGTTGATACATCACTATTCTTGATACTGGCACACAAATTGTTTTGTGGTAGCGTATTATACGCTACTGCAAATCCATGAAGAGTCTTCTCTATTAGAATCTATAATGCGAATATTCCATGTGCACGCTGGTCTAAAACCATTCTTTTCTCTGATATTTAAACCTCCATCTCTATTCATTCCTTTATGATTTTCCCGCTATTCGTGCTATTGAAGGATATCTCCTATGCACTCTTAATTTCCACGGCCCTGCCCAATCTCCTTCCTACAGACTGAAGTAATAAAAGACCTTTTCTATTTTTTGCGGCCTTTTCTCCACCAAGGACATATTATACAAAAAAGAATTTTATGAAATTTTTTCACGATGCCTTTCATTACTAGATCACAAACGAAAACACATCAAAAAATGACGGAACAGTCTACAGTATACACGTGGGCCATAGTGTCAACAGTCACAATACTTAGTTTATGAGTCATATGGACATGGTCAGGTGTGCTAACAAGCTGAGCGCCTCAGATTTTCTTCTCCCCCCCCCCCCCTCTCTCTCTCTCTCTCTCTCTCTCTCTCTCTGCTTTTTAATTCCCCTCCATTAGAGCGGAAGAACGGGCTGTATGAGTAGCTTACAGTTTTAACAGTTGGGTGCGCCGCCACCTTATATCCCTTCCACCTGCGAGCCGTTCCCTCCTCGGTCCGCGCCCAAGGGCGCGCTTCGGCAGTTGCGGAAACACTTGTGTTGGCGTCAGCGATAACATTGATGTAGTTACTGTGCCGCCATGCTCGGTAGATCGTTGTGTTTGCAAAGCGTCTTCTTAAGTAGTCCCAGGGCTGGTTCCCGAGCCTTGCTGAGATTATAGCCACAGTGCCGATTGGTAACATTATCCATGGTGCAATTTCGATGTCTTCTCTAACGACCCCGTCCCAGCACATGGAAGTCTAATCTAAAATCGTGGTATTTTAATATTCCATAGCATGACAAACAATGTTCTGTGACCGCCGACTTGCTGAGGGTACGTTAATCGTGTGTGCCGCTAATGTTCTCGGCATCTACACTCCTGGAAATTCAAATAAGAACACCGTGAATTCATTGTCCCAGGAAGGGGACACTTTATTGACACATTTCTGGGGTCAGATACATCACATGATCACACTGACAGAACCACGGGCACATAGACACAGGCAACAGAGCATGCACAATGTCGGCACTAGTACAGTGTATATCCACCTTTCGCAGCAATGCAGGCTGCTATTCTCCCATGGAGACGATCGTAGAGATGCTGGATGTAGTCCTGTGTAACGTCTTGCCAGGCCATTTCCACCTGGCGCCTCATTTGGACCAGCGTTCGTGCTGGACGTGCAGACCGCTTGAGACGACGCTTCATCCAGTCCCAAACATGCTCAATGGGGGACAGATCCGGAGATCTTGCTGGCTAGGGTAGTTGACTTACACCTTCTAGAGCACGTTGGGTGGCACGGAATACATGCGGACGTGCATTGTCCTGTTGGAACAGCAAGTTCCCTTGCCGGTCTAGGAATGGTAGAACGATGGGTTCGATGACGGTTTGGATGTACCATGCACTATTCAGTGTCCCCTCGACGATCACCAGAGGTGTACGGCCAGTATAGAAGATCGCTCCCCACACCATGATGCCGGGTGTTGGCCCTTTGTGCCTCGGTCGTATGCAGTCATGATTGTGGCGCTCACCTGCACGGCGCCAAACACGCATACGACCATCATTGGCACCAAGGTAGAAGCGACTCTCATCGCTGAAGATGACACGTCTCCATTCGTCCCTCCATTCACGCCTGTCGCGACACCACTGGAGGTGGGCTGCACGATGTTGGGGCGTGAGCGGAAGACGGCCTAACGGTGTGCGGGACCGTAGCCCAGCTTCATGGAGACGGTTGCGAATGGTCCTCGCCGATACCCCAGGAGCAACAGTGTCCCTAATTCGCTGGGAAGTGGCGGTGCGGTCCCCTACGGCACTGCGTAGGATCCTACGGTCTTGGCGTGCATCCGTGCGTCACTGCGGTACGGTCCCAGGTCGACGGGCACGTGCATCTTCCGCCGACCACTGGCGACAACATCGATGTACTGTGGAGACCTCACGCCCCACGTGTTGAGCAATTCGGCGGTACGTCCACCCGGCCTCCCGCATGCCCACTATACGCCCTCGCTCAAAGTCCGTCAACTGTACATACGGTTCACGTCCATGCTGTCGCGGCATGCTACCAGTGTTAAAGACTGCGATGGAGCTCCGTATGCCACGGCAAACTGGCTGACACTGACTGCGGAGGTGCACAAATGCTGCGCAGCTAGCGCCATTCGACGGCCAACACCGCGGTTCCTGGTGTGTCCGCTGTGCCGTGCGTGTGATCAATGCTTGTACAGCCCTCTCGCAGTGTCCGGAGCAAGTATGGTGGGTCTGACACACCGGTGTCAATGTGTTCTTTTTTCCATTTCCAGGAGTGTATATTCGATGGTGTTCACTGTTTGTCCAATATATGTCTGGCCACACTATCACGGAATCTATACCCCGGCTTCCCACAAACAGAGCTCATCTTTTACATTCCGTAATAATTCCAGAGTTGTACTGGGCGGGGCAAAGACATTTTTCTTAGCTGGTGCCTTTCCAGTAAGCGGCCGACTTCAACCGATAACGCGCCGGTGGACCTTATATATAAGTTGTGAATACCTCTTTCTCCGCGTTTTCTTCCGTCTCCACATGTTGGACTGTAGAGATTTTTTCGGAACACAGTTCTGAGGTGTTGTAGCTCCTGGGGCAGACTCTCTGCATCTGAGATGGAATGCGCCATGTGTATTACTTACTGTTTTTAACATCCCAAGCCGGCCGTGGTGGTCTCGGGGTTCTAGGCGCGCAGTCCGGAACCGTGCGACTGCTACGGTCGCAGGTTCGAATCCTGCCTCGGGCATGGATGTGTGTGATGTCCTTAGGTTAGTTAGGTTGAAGTAGTTCTAAGTTCTAGGGGACTGATGACCACAGCAGTTGAGTCCCATAGTGCTCAGAGCCATTTGAATCATTTTTAACATCCCATTGCCTTGCGCAGGTTAGTGGCAGCTATCTGCGGGTGAATACAGATCAGTGTGTGTTATCTCCCAATACACACCGTTGCCCAGTGTGGCATCAGCTCTTCTCTTGGCCATGACGTCAAGGAAGCGTAGCCTTCTATCTTCTTCGGTCTCTGTTGTGAAACTGATGTCGGATTGTATGGAGTTCAGATGTACATGGAAGGCAAGGAGTTTGTTCCTTCCATGAGGGCAGATGACAAACGTGTAATCCACATAACGGATAAAGCAAGTTGGTTTCCACAAGGATGACGTCAGGGTCCCTTCCTCCAAGTTCTCCATGTACACATTGGAAACCACTGGCGACGGTGGGCTACTTACTGCGACTCCCTCCGTTTGCGCATAGTTTTCTACGTTAAACAAAATGTACTGGATGTTAGAACTTAGTTGAAATGTCGGTGGTCTTCTCGTCAAATTTCTGATCAATGAGTTCTAGTGACTCACATAGGGGCATCTACTGAATAAAGCTTACCATAATATCTAAGTCCTTCAGCCTGAAGTCGTTAGAGTATTTCACAAAATCAATGGAATTACGGGTGTGATGTTGGAATTTACCCGCATAAGGACTTAGTAACTGTGTCAAGATTTTGCCAGCAAATACGTAAGGGCTGTGATGTTGCGGGCAATGGGGCGTAACGGCACCCAACCTTTGTAGACCTTGGGGAGTGCATAAATACTTGGCGGTGCAAGTCCTGGCAGCGGAAATTCCTTGATGAGGAACTCCACTTTCTTCAGAAGCGCCCCTGCTCCTGTTAACCACCTACTTGATGAGGTCATGTTTGGCCATCCTGTAGGAGTCGTCACATAGCAATCTCTGCATGTTATCGGTGTAGTCCTGGCTGGCGAAATATCTGGAAGAGCTACTTATGCGCGTGAATGCGTAGATTGCATCCTAAATTCATTGGATTTTGTGAAACGCTTCAATAGTTTAAGCCTGTTGGACTCATAAATCATGGTGGGCTTTCCCTCAGTCCCTCTACGTGAGTCAGTAGAACTCATTGGTCAGAGAAGACTATTTACCTTTTCAGGCATGCCCTAACCTTCACGCATTTTCTGTTGAAAGTAGATTAGTATGAGAAAACGGAGGGAGTCGCAATGGGCAGCCCACTCTCACCAGTTGTTTCGAATTTCTATATTGAGAAATAATTGGAAGAAGAGGCTCTTACCTCTTACAAATGGAAACCCACCTTCTTCTTCCGTCAAATGGATGAGACGTTCGTCATCTGGCCCAACGGAAAAGATAGATTGCTTGAATTCCTTGTACATCTGTACTCCGGACATCACAACATCAAATTCAGTACAGAGATCGAATAAGACGGAAGTCTACTATTCTTGGACGTCATGGTCAAGAGAAGCGCTGGTTGAACCCTGGGCCATAGTATGAGTCCGAAGAAAATGAACACACATCTGTATTTGTTCGTTCTCAGCTACTACCAACCTGCGAAGACGAAAGGGTTTCTATAAACACTTGTATATAAGGCGCACACCACCTCAGACGTAGAGAGTCTGACCCAGGAACTGGAACACCTGAGAACTGTATTCGAAAAAAAAATGGTTATCCGCAATGGCAGATTAAAGGTTACAGTCCAAATCGAGGAGGATGAGGTAGTCACAGCCTTCACACTGTAAACCTACTCACAATCGGGAAAAATCGGGCGCTTTCTTAGAAAGAACAGCGTAAGAACAGTGTTGTGCCCATCCAATAAAACATAGATATTATTGGGGATTGTCAAAGACGAGCATGGTTTTGTGGAAGGCTGGGGCACTCAGATTCCGTGCCAATGTGGCTAGATGGATATTGGACACACAGTGAGCACCATCGAAGATCGATGTCGAGAACACCAGCGGCACACTGGACTACTGTACCCTAACAATTCGGCGGTCACGGAGCACTGTTGTTAGGGAATTATGCTATGGAATACACATTTTAACGTCGTCTTCCAAAACTACAGTGTAGTTAGTGAAACGTCGAAATCCATACCAGGGCTAATTTGTCAAGCGAAACTGCGGATGTAGTCTCACCAAAGTTTGGGAACCAGTATTGGCGATCAGCAGTGCCATTACGTTGATGCTGCCACAGAGGCCGACGGAAGCGTATGTGCGACTGTCGTTGCGCGACCTTGGGCGCGCGCCTTCAGGAGCTCAGTTCGTTAGCGGACCTTACTGTGGCAACATGTTTGATCACCGAAATATTGCGCCCGTTGGACACTCTGGACCGGCATTATGCCATGGGACTGTTCGATCAACAAATACGCCAGGATCGCATGTAAATAGACGACTAGTTTTGGCTGTTCATACAACCATCTTCAGATGTGGAATAATAAACATAATATAAAATTGCGGTTATAAAATCTAGCTTAATGTCAGCTGGTAAAATAAGACTAGGACACATTACCTCCACTTCACAGTGCATTCTCCTATTGAGTCCATGTCAATAAAATGTTGGCCATATCAGTCAGATAAAATTATCATACCATTCTGAATGTGTAGCTTAGTTCTGCACCTACTTACACAGCTGTACATAGTATTTTGAAGGTAGAGTAGCTACTTATATAACGATGTTGTATGCAAAAATCTTCATAGATAGTATTGATAAACTATTAATATACTAATAATGGACGTTTTATGAACCGTGTAGTACCCACAGCAATTTGCAGACGTTGTGTCCTAGCCTCAGTTTATGAGCTGACACTACGCTTGATTTTTATAAATGCAATTTGCTGTTCTGTTTCTTATTCCAAATATGAAGATAGTAGTATGAACAGTTCAGACTAGTCGCCTTTTAATGTCTTTTCATTTGCGGTCTTGATTATTAAAATGATTTTAAAAATTTTATGAAAGTATTTAGATCGCTTGTCTCCATGTCCAGATTATTTCGGGAATTAATACTAATAATACAACAGGAACAAGATATGATACACACCAACGAGAGGTATGCTTATTAACTTCGTGTTTCTCATCTTTCGTATGCTTCACACCATTACAATCTGATTGCGATTTATCTGTTTTGATTGTTAGTCCTCGTCCGTCAAATTACTTTATTCTCTCCAGAATTAATTTCAATGGCCTCAGAGGAAGTTTTAAGAAGGGGGAAAATGTAATAGGATATTCCTTAACCTTCTTCATTTTGCTGATGACATTGAAATAATTGCCGTTTGTGGACCATTGACTACCACTGGGATAATTTATTCGAGCAAAGTGAAAAAAGAACTGAAATCCAGTTGTAATAAGAATAACAGAAAGCTATACATTATAATTTGACGAAAACTGTACGAATTAACACTGAAGTAATATAACTATCTGTTTGATTTTAACTTAGCAATATTTGACTTAATGAGGAGATTATGCTTGTTTATTTTGTGAATAATAATAATTTATCACAATGACAAAATCAAAATAATTTTCATCTATCATTTTTTTTTAAAAAAAGGCATGTCACGTTCCCAACAAGGAATGGCCTGCTTCTGAGGAAAGACTTTAGGAGCCATCCTGGTCTGGTCATGCCAAGATGGCGTAATCATTAGTCACTAAATGGATGGAAAGAACGGAATGGTTAAAAATCAATAATTTATTACAAAAAAATACAATTTTATTTTTAAGTTAAGCAGATAATTTTTATCCTTAGGATTTCTAGACTAAAGCACGTAACAATTCAATTTTGCACATACAGGCGTTTGGTTTCCAGTATTTAAAGCAAAATGTTCTGATGCAGTCGCATGATTATGAACATTATTTGCAATAAAGGGAGCCTTATTGACTAAAGTGTCAAGAAAATATCGCGAGGTCTTGGTGCATTTTACATAAACCTTTCTTCTTTAGTCTGGTAAACAGACAACACTCCTCAAAACCGAACATGATTCTCTGCAAAGAAGCAACTGTCACATGCACCTATTATTTACTAATAATACATTAAAACTCTGTGTATGACGTCCTACATTGATCAATATGAGTATATCATCCTTTTACCTAAAATCAGAGACAGTCGAGTTTCACTAGTACAAACTAATTCTAGACGTATGTTATTCTTTTCTGTACTATTACTGATGAAGTGAAATGCATCACTACGCCCAAGATTCGAGTGAATCCCAACATATAACACACGTCTTCTAGAGAATTCTAAATTAACTTGCGAGAAATGTTATTGTATAGTCAAAACTGCCAGTACATTAAACTGATAAATATGGGACGGCATCCAGAAATTAAATTTGGAGAAATTTGTGTAGGCGTGGTATAAAAATTTACGTCACTTCATAGACAGACATAAATACAGCATGGGGTTATCCTACTGATATATTCTACGCACTTAAAATGTATATCACCAAGTACAATTTGTTGCTCAAGAACATACATTACTATTAGCATTTGCCTGCTACATAATAAGATGAATTACTTTATTCAGTATTCAAAAGCAAGCTGTCTAGGTTAATATCATTTCTGATTTGTTGTATGGTGCCGGTATGCTGTTATGTCCAAGACCTGTTTAATGAAATGGGATCCAGTAGTTTAAACGATATAAAATATACTATTTCCAATTTTGTAATACATAGCAAAATTCTTAATGTTCTTCATATACGTAAAAGGCATATTGCTTTGGCTAATCATATACTCTTCACTGAAGAGGATATGCATTTTACGTAGCAAGCGATCTAGAACAAAATGAGAATTGAAAGACATACATCTTTTGACGATGAAAATTTTTCACTTACTTTTTAAAAATAATCGTTATTTATTAGTAAAACTGAGGTGAAACAGTTTAAACATTTTCGTGTTTCAGTTACACGCATGGGGTTTTCGGAACATACTGTACTGGATTGTTAACGAGTATCCCGGCTATTCTATCTTTGTGACGGAAAATGGAGTTGAGACATCCAGTGGATTAAACGATATAGACAGGATACAATATTATAAGGTAAGACCCTACATATTTCTCCTAAGTTACTTCTAGAATTCTTTGCCACTTCGTTTCTTGTAAAGAAGACACATAACCACCAATTGCAGGAATATCTAACAGAGCTCCAGCAAGCAGTGAATATCGACAAAGTACCAGTAGTTGGCTACATTGCGTGGAGCCTAATGGACAATCTAGAATGGACTGAAGGATTCACGTAAGTGTTCTCTTGGTCTTCATATTCCATTCGTTGTCGTCACTATGACCTGATTCAAGACATTGTGTGCCGTGTTCTTAAATTGCTCTCCGGCTTTGACAACTGTAATCACTCTGGTTCCCAGGAAACTGAACTGAGCAAGGCAGTTCAGTGGTCGGAGAGATGAAAACGTATTCGTGAGTCCAGCTGTCCCAGTCCCTATTATGCTACTTTAATTTACGTTTTCTGTTATCTTCCTACGTCACCTGAGAAATATGCAAGGATGATTCCTTCGGAAATAAACACGAACCAACTCCTTCCTTACCTTTGCTCAACCCGGGTTTGTGGTCCCGTTCTAAAAACGTCCTCGTCAAAATGACATTAAACCGTAATCTCCTGAAAATATATGGTACTGAATGTCAAGTAATATGTACATGAGTGATTGTAGGTTCAATTTATTGGCTTAGTGCTCTAGAGTTAGTGCACTTGACTACCGGTCCCAAAGTACTAGCTGCTGGTTTAGATCCGAACCAGGTCATCCCCGTTTTCAAGAAGGGACGTCGAACAGATGTGCAGAACTATAGACCTTTATCTCTAACGTCGATCAGTTGTAGAATTTTGGAACACGTATTATGTTCGAGTATAATGTCTTTTCTGGACACTAGAAATCTACTCTGTAGGAATCAGCATGGGTTTCGAAAAAGACGGTCGTGTAAAACCCAGCTCGCGCTATTCGTCCACGAGACTCAGAGGGCCTTAGACACGGGTTCACAGGTAGATGCCGTGTTTCTTGACTTCCGCAAGGCGTTTGACACAGTTCCCCACAGTCGTTTAATGAACAAAGTAAGAGCATACGGACTATCAGATCAATTGTGTGATTGGATTGAGGAGTTCCTAGATAACAGAACGCAGCATGTCATTCTCAATGGAGAGAAGTCTTCCGAAGTAAGAGTGATTTCAGGTGTGCCGCAGGGGAGTGTCATAGGACCGTTGCTATTCACAATATACATAAATGACCTGGTGGATGAAATCGGAAGTTCACTGAGGCTTTTTGCAGATGATGCTGTGGTGTATCGAGAGGTTGCAACAATGGAAAATTGTACTGAAATGCAGGAGGATCTGCAGCGAATTGACGCATGGTGCAGGGAATGGCAATTGAATCTCAATGTAGACAAGTGTAATGTGATGCGAATACATAGAAAGATAGGTCCCTTATCATTTAGCTACAAAATAGCAGGTCAGCAACTGGAAGCAGTTAATTCCATAAATTATCTGGGAGTACTCATTAGGAGTGATTTAAAATGGAATGATCATATAAAGTTGATCGTCGGTAAAGCAGATGCCAGACTGAGATTCATTGGAAGAATCCTAAGGAAATGCAATCCGACAACCAAGGAAGTAGGTTACAGTACGCTTGTTCGCCCAATGCTTGAATACTGCTCAGCAGTGTGGGATCCGCACCAGGTAGGGTTGATAGAAGAGATAGAGAAGATCCAACGGAGAGCAGCGCGCTTCGTTACAGGATCATTTAGTAATTGCGAAAGCGTTACGGAGATGATAGATAAACTCCAGTGGAAGACTCTGCAGGAGAGACGCTCAGTAGCTCGGTACGGGCTTTTGTTAAAGTTTCGAGAACATACCTTCACCGAAGAGTCAAGCAGTATATTGCTCCCTCCTACGTATATCTCGCGAAGAGACCATGAGGATAAAATCAGAGAGATTAGAGCCCACACAGAAGCATATCGACAATCCTTCTTTCCACGTACAATACGAGACTGGAATAGAAGGGAGAACCGATAGAGGTACTCAGTGTACCCTCCGCCACACACCGTCAGGTGGCCTGCGGAGTATGGATGTAGATGTAGATGTAGAACGTAGATTAAAAAGTAGATTTACCAAGAAAGGCAGCCGGAAACTCGTGGTATAAGGAGAACATCGCCCTGCCATCGGGCACTGGGAACCGTTACTTTTGAGGCATATAATTTCAATATGCACAAAATCCAACTTGTACTTTGTTAAAGATTAATGACGACTTTTTGGAAATTACGCCGATTTAGTCAGCTATTCTGACTGCCTCGGGGACACAGTCTATGCTGAGGTGATCGTGAGGAAAAAAGTGATGTACAGATCAGAATTCTATGTTCTGTGAGTCAGAGCATGGTGTGTGAGATGTCTGAATGTTGTAAGGAAGTTAGAAAATTTGTAAGTTGAAATGCAAAGACTGAATTTGGTAGAGGTCAGTGGTCAGATGAAGGTAGAGTAGTACCTCACAAGTAGAAAATTCTTTAAGTTATTGGCTTGGTCACGTAGAAGCGCGACCTCCGATTAAAGTACAGCATGCCAGTTATATTAGATGTGGGTGCACTAGCTCAAACTCTGGCAATTATTCGAAAAAGAAAGAAGAAGAAGACGAGGTAGAGTTGTTTTAAAGGTATACGTATCTCTTTGAAGTATTCTAAATATTGAAGACAAAAAGGATTCAAAAATTTATTCATCTCGCCTTTACGTGTAGTTAGGGCATCACATTTTCTAGGTGATTAAGATCCCTTTTTCAGTTGCAGATTCAAGTTCCTTTACTACCTAGATATCTGCTCCTGTAAGTTGTTCGTATCTGTAATGTTGTCTTATATGTTAACTCGCGGTTTCATTAACCTCTTCAGTTTCTAAGCGCAATGCTTTTATTTGTAGTCATAGCGTATTATACGCTCTTCCTCGCCCATTCTTAGTATTTCTTGTAATTGAAGGGGATCAGTGAAAAGATAGCTTATCTACCTTTTATTTTAATGCAGACAACGTCACAAGTGCTCCACACCGAGATACAGCTGTTTGTATGCAGGAAATCAAAGTTATACTCCATCTCTAAGTCGCATTGTTTTGTCGGTACTGGTAGCCTGTCACCGCCTTCCTAAGAGGATATGTTGGAGTAGTGATGGTTCATTGTGTTGTAAGTAGGCTGTTTAGGTTTTCTTATTGGTAACGCCACATAGCGCTCTGTATGAAAAATCACTGGCTGTGCTGTGTGCAGTCTGTGGCTAGTTTGCATTGTTGTCTGCCATTGTAGTGTCGGGCAGCGGCAGCTAGATGCTAACAGCACGTAGCGTTGCGCAGTTGGAGGTGAGCCGCCAGCAGTGGTGGACGTGGGGAGAGAGATGGCGGAGTTTTGAAATTTGTAAGAATTGGTGTCACGAACTGATATATATATTATGACTATTAAGGTAAATACTTTGTTTGTTCTGTATTAAATTCTTTCATTTGCTAACCATGCCTATCAGTAGTTAGTGCCTTCAGTGTTTGAATCTTTTAATTAGCTGGCAGTAGTGGCGCTCGCTGTATTGCAGTAGCTTGAGTAACGAAGATTTTTGTGAGGTAAGTGATTTGTGAAACGTATAGGTTATTGTTAGTCAGGGCCATTCTTTCGTAGGCATTTTTGAAAGTCAGATTGCGTTGCGCTAAAAATATTGTGTGTCAGTTTAAGCACATTCGTGTATAATTGTTCAAAGAGGACGTTTCACAAGGACCAGTCTTGTATAATTTTTCTATGGGGACGTTTCAGTGTCTGAACGATTATAAAGTTGTTCAAGATTTTCATTAGTGGAAGATTTCAGAAATTCTATTGCTCAGGAGAAGAGAATAGAATGACAATCCTTGCATTAATAAACCATAAATCCACTTCTTTATTCTCCAAGATTTATTCAAGTTTCAGGTTTACCTAATCATGAAACACAGTTTATGCACGTGGAGCACTTTACAGGGCCACTCCCATGTTTGGTGGTATATTGCAGCTATCAACAACTATGCTGTGACATTACAATCACCTACTTCCTACATGTGAGATTTGGTGACTACTGTTTCTCTTATCACAATAATTCACAGCCCTTAATACTGGGTAACAATAGGAATGCGGAAATTTAATTACCATTCAGATGCACCACGAAACAGCTTCTATCAACATACGCGTATGTAACTATTGCGTAAATTATTTGCTGTCGGAAAGAGTCTACAGTGTTGTTTTGTTGTTCTACAGGAGGAAATTCGGACTATACGAGGTGGACTTCAATAGCCCGAACCGGACGAGAACTGCAAAGGATTCAGCGGCTTTCATGGCAAAAATCTTCCTTAGCAAGAAGATACCTGAGGATGACGGCTCCTTAAGTTGAATGGGCTAATGTTTCATGTATCATTGCCCTCTTTTAACGATTAGCATTTGATATTACTCATAACTTAAGTTGCGTAAACTAATAGTTCCATAAAATATTTCAGTAGTTTCCTACGATAATGTACCATAGAAAACAGAGTAAGTGGATGATATATTTTGAGGATTTCATTTTCAGAGCAATGGGTGATTGCTTACAAAACTTTGCTACAGTCTCAAATCATTTGCAATATCAATAACTGTATAAAATTTTCAAAATAATAAACATATGGCCGTGCTGAATAAACAGAAGTGTAAATGTTCGTTGTAATTTAGTTTGCTAAGTGCCTGCTGGAGCATGTGTGTGTATAAGAAAGAGAAGGAGAGAGAGAGAGAGAGAGAGATAGAGTAAATTCCTTGGTTGAAACTGTAACGAGTCTGCCTTCTGTGACCATCTCCTTCTTAACAAATGAAATGTAAGTACACAATTTTCAAAATAAAACGTGTGATGTAATTCGCAATAAACTTACGTTATTCAAGTCACAAACTGTGTTTTCAGTAGGCTGAAGAGTAAGAAATGACGAACATGTGTAATATGCTTTTATTCATTCTTGTAAATCGCTGCGTTATCACTGTCACTACAATTGTCTTGTCTTCTTTTAAATGACTTCAGTCCATGTTCAGATGGCAACTGGTAACAGTTTAACCAGCGTATGCAATCATTTTATGAACCTCCTCTGAATGTGCACGTCCAATACTTGATTACTACTAATAACTACGGGACCTACAGCACGTCGGACTAACAGGGAGTACTGAGCGTACACTCAGAAGGATGATACGAATCGTCAAAATTATGTGCCTAGACAGGGTATGTGAAGTACTGAGAAACCTTCATTGATGAACTTTACAAGAAAGATGCCTCGACAATGTGTTTAGAATGCTCCAAGAAGTGCCTTTAGTGGAAAAAGTGCCAGATTATCTGGTTCCCGAACGTAATACCGTAGAGATCCTGCAGGTATAACAAAGAAAATAAGACGTCTCCCACTGGTGTACAAGCAGTCATTCTTCCAACGATTTATTCGTGAAATGACGTGTAAGAAATTTAAATATGTATACAGCACACCCCATGCACATAATGGACCACCAAAAATACACATATGACTTGTTATTTATACTTTAAAATACGATAGACCGCCATGAAGTCATCGTTTAAAAGTTTCTGGCTATTAGATCGTGATCGATGTAGGAAAAATTCTCGTAACGTTTGACCCCCCCCCCCCCCCCCCCGACACCGGGAGACGTCTTCAGAGATAAAACGGCGCCATTTTACCTCTGAAGATGTCGCCAGCTGTCGGGGGGACGGGGGGGGGGGGGGGGGGAAACGTTAGGAGAAAGTTTTACACATCGACCATTTCTTGAGAGCCTGGAAGTTTTAAACGAGGAAAGTACCAGCCGTGAATGCTTGCATTGTATGATGAAACGCCATGAAGTCTTTGCAACAAAATTGGCAATTTATTCTTTCCAAAGGAGTGATTACTCAGCTAGACTAATTTATTCTCACAGCACGAAGTATTATTAGGATCCTTCATGAAAACCGATTTTCGAAAGTTTTGTTTTTTCATAACCTTAAGAAAGGAATGGGGAGCACCATAAATGAGATTACCTTAACATCATAATTGTGGATCGCTAAATGAAGGAATTCTCCCATCTAGGAATCAAAATAACACATGAAAGTCATACGTAACAGGCAAGCACATGCAAAGAGGGTATTTCATGCTAAAGAAGTCTACTAGTATCGAACATTGGCCTTAATTTGAGGAAGAAATTTGTAGGATTGTGCGACTGGCCGCGCGACTGCTGCGATCGCAGGTTCGAATCCTGCCTCGGGCATGGATGTGTGTGATGTCCTTCTTTTAGTTAGGTTTAATTAGTTATACGTTCTTGGGCACTGATGACCTTAGATGTTAAGTCCCATAGTGCTCAGAGCCTTTGAACCTCTCTTTCAAATCCTTGCCACTGGATCCCAGCAGAAGGGGGGAACGACGACTCCGTAAGGAAAAAGTTAATGAGGAACATGACGTGGCCTAACAAAATTTTGTCTTCAGTTGAACAAACCCTTGACTATATGTTCTGCCCTTACTTAATTACGCGCTGTGTTCCCTGTTATTATATCGTAAAATAATCCTAAAGATCTTAGCCCTGTTAAAGTCAAACAAACAAAAGACCTAGGTGTAGAAGTGGGTAAAACAATGGACCATTCAAAATGGTCGAGTGAATTATCAATTTCTTTAAGACATGATAGATTTTGAGAGAGCTTTCGATTCACTTCTCATAGCCGCCGTGAAGAAAGTCATTGATTTCTGGTATGTTAATATACTGGTGAACATAAACACCAGAACTATAGCTTTAAGAGAATTAGGAATGTGAGATGGAAGGAGTTCTCCGTGTGTTTCATTAACCCTGTGTTTGTTCCGTCTCTTCCTGCGACTCTCCTCTTTATACGTAACGCTGCCGGTGTTTTTAATGTTTCATTCATTAATGCTGTGAAAATTCGGGTTTTTAAAGTCAGAACACACATCCCAACCTACAATTCAAAATAGGTAACATTTACAAAAAATGATAGCACGATAGTAGGCCTACTAGCGAGAGGCATCCGTAGATGCTTGACAATCGCTTGTAGCGTTGTCGAAATACAAATTTTCAGAGTTAATTTTTATACATGAAACACGTAACATGAAAACACGTAAAACCTACTTTTAAGGTGGAAAGTGCGTTTACACCCACGCACACACCTTATAACCACATCGCTGGCTTCTCTGTAACTTGTCGGATTCCGTTTTTCTTGGATGCATTCACGTTTGATTTTTGTTATGGACTCTAAATTTGGTCATGCCGGTTACCCCTTATGTTCGTGCCGGTGGCCAAGCGACTGCATATCCCCGACCACACTTCCAGTGCAAAGGTTTAAATGCCAAACATTGTCGCTCGACCTTTATTATTCTAATGCTCAGGGTGTCCGCCAATCACTGGATCTTAAAGGGGGCCGCCAGCTTTTGGCAGATCGTGAGAATCGCTGGGCTGCTGGGCTGTGCCCGGCTCCGCCTCGATGGGTCTCAGAACACTTTCGCTGGTTTGCCCATGCCTGTCTCTCGTTACAAACAGTACGCTCGCGCATGGATTCGTCTGTTTTTAAGATTTCAACTCACAGTTACAGGGATGAACCTTCTCACACATAAAGTATGACGACGTATGCTACAATTTCCATCAGACGTCACTAGCATAGCGAAATTTTGAGAATTAAAAGTACTCGCAGTAGCTTTAGAGAAAGTTTTTGGATTCATAAACTGAGAAAACCAAGAATGTTCAAATGGCTCTGAGCACTATGGGACTTAATATCAATGGTCATCAGTCCCCTAGAACTTAGAACTACTTATACCTAGCTAACCTAAGGACATCACACAACACCCAGCCATCACGAGGTAGAGAAAATCCCTGATCCCGCCGGGAATCGAAGCCGGGAAAAACCAAGAAGGAATCCATGTCGATGGAACATACAGCGATGAGCCGAAACATTATAATTCCTGCTTAATAGCATGTTGACCCGTTTTTGGAACGCAGTACAACAGCTGTTCTGCTTGGCGTGATTTAGAAAAGTCTTTAGTTTGTTTCGAAGGTACGCGTTACCAGATATGATTCATTCTACCAGGAGACACGTTTACATTCCTCCACGGTCTAATTTTGACGATCCCATGCCCAAAGCAGTTGTAATTTACGGTGTTAGCTCAACATAGGAACAAGCAGGGGTCGCCTGCTGCGGCACTCCCAGTTTAACAGTATATGCTTTACGATGTGCTCCGGAACACTTCAGCCTTCTGCTGCATTGTACTCAGTCGACATGTCTATCGCAGATACTGGCCTATCCAGCCTTAAATATCGGGCAAGTCTCCGTCCATCATATTCTTCGATAAGGCGTTCGACGTAAAACACCTTGCTACCTACTATCAGTTTTACAGTTTCTCGACCACTTTCCATAGACGCACACAGCAGGCATGCACGGAGCCAGTCAACTTCGCCGTTCCCGAAATGCTCGTTCACAGATGTCGGCCTTTAACAATATATCTTTGTCAGAGTCTCTTAACATTGACGAAAACAGACGGCATTCAGTCTGGCGGTGGGCAGTCGTCGTAATGTACTGGCTCCTCAGTGTGTATAAAACACTTTCGGTTTACTGATGATATTCAAATGCTGTCGTCTAGTTCTAGTGATATTTAACAAAATGAATGGAAGAACGGAATAGGGGAAATTAGATAGTAGGCTTAAAAACCAATTACAGGAAGACGAACATTCTCGATAAGGAATAAAAACAAAGTTATCTAAATAACAATGATGCATCAAAACCAGTATATAAGTATTTTATCTGTAAAACAGCTGAAATCATTGACCGGATGCACAAAAAAGTAAAATCGAGAGGAATAACAATTACCTGGTGTGATTTTCATAAAATAAATGCGGTTTCCAAATCTAATTTCACGATGTGTCTGAAATTATACGTTTTTCCATGCGGTGTGTAATAGCTGTTTTGATTTACGACATTTAGACATAGAATATTAACGGGAAAAGAATTCGGAAACTAACAGTGCTTCGCAAGCAAATGAGATAAGTTTCCATATAAGCTTTATTTAATCGTATCGCTAGGCCCCCCGTCCGGCAGGTCGTTCGCCGGGGGCCGGTCTTTTAATTTGGCGCCACTTTGGCGACCTGCAGTCGATGAGGATGATAGGATAATTATGAGCCAGCACAACACCCAGTCTTTGGTCAGAGAAAATTCCCCGACCCAGCCGGGAAACGAACCCGGGCCCAGAGGATTGACAATCCATCACGCTGACCATGCAGCTACCTGGGGCACCATGGAAGTAGCTTAGAGCGACAGGGAACCACCAAACTGGCCAGGAAACAGTCTGGAGTCGAAGACAAAATTATGATCACAAAGAAAATAAGTTGCTCACTACACGTTGCGAGACGAATGTATGGGAGATGAACCATAGAAGTTCTCTCCTTGATTCCAGTCCAGGTATACAAAAAAGAGTTACGTGATTTTTAATAGAAGACATGCAGCTGTAAAGTGGAATGCGTACACCTAAAGCCTCGACGAGATCTTTGTCGGGCTACGAATGTCGAATAGCTGTCAAAATGGTCGTCCTTATTATGAAGAGTGGGGTACATTAAAGATTTCTAACCAATTGGCTTCTTAGGCAAACTGCTGTTTCCCTGTACACCATGCCATTTGCAGTGCCTTCTCTTGACCCTGATACAGACGGGTATCAGAGTGACACGACTCCAGCTATTTGCATAGTCAGTGGGACCATTCGTGAGGTGCTAATCATTGGGTTATCTACATAAAGAGAGGCCCAAAAAGATTTTAAAATGTGCTAATTCACGAAATAATGTAGGAAGAGAGACGAAAATTGTTACACATGCCTGAAATGATAGAGCGTTTTGTTGAAACCAAAACACAGTGCAGAGACTGACCAACAGATGGTGCTGAACAGCATGAGGATCGTGTATAAAATGAGCTTTAGTGTAAGAGGGAGTCAGGTCATACGCAGCCCGCCTGGAAGGTACGACTTTTATGCAGTATGTCGTTTCAGCCTACATTGCTACACGCATGTAAGATCTCGTTTGCTAAGGATATCGTACTGATCCGCCACTCCAATACGATGATTTTTGGTTGTTAAGTTACGCGAAGTTGCAAGTCTACCGTTAACGTTTGACCTCATCAGGGATCCTAAAAGACAACATCCGAGCACAGTTTCTTACAATACCTACTAGTAAGCTATACAGCGCTCGTCACAAATTCTCTTTCGACTACAACGTTGAAGAACGACGGTCAAAGTATTGATCACCTGTCAGAAACGCCTTTGTTAAAAATCAGTTGTTGTGCAAATTACTGCTACCGTATGGAGGTGCCATCTGTTGATCATTTGGAGCACTACTTTTATGTCTTATCAAGAATTTACCTGTCTGCCTACATTATTCCGTTAAGTATTGAATTTTCAAATTTTAAGCCTTTTTTGGGTCACCCTGTACATAAAACTTCGAGTAATTTAAAACTGTTTCCAAGATCGTATCCGAATATGTCTTTTGCCATTGAATTGGGGAAGAGATAGTGGTTCTGAGCCGATGCGACATGTATTTCAATTTGTCATAATTATACCTGATGAACTAGCTCCGTAAAATTATGTAACTTCAGCCACTGACGTTTTTCGTAGAATAACTACCAGCTGGTTTTTGGCCTTCATCACAGACCAATATTAAGACAGGTCGTAAACTGGTTGACGATGTAGAGCTCTAGTTTTATTTCTTGCACCGTATGAAAAACGCAGTTGTCGAAATGTGAAACGCATTACAATAAATGTCGTGTGGCCAGGACCGACCTTCGGGTAGATCGAAACGCATTATCCACCTCGATGTCACAATGTTTCTGTTAACTGTCATAAAATTAGCCAGCCCGGTCACGATGAGATATTCCATAACATCGTTAAAAAAATATTTCGTTATTGGTCGAAGCGTCAGTTTCGACTTATGCTGCTACAACGGGAAGGTATTAGTTCCCAGACTGACCAACGCGAGTAATCGTAACAACAGGCTGTGTTGAACGTGACATAAGAGCTACATCCGTTTCTGTTTTCTTTAATCTGTGAAAACAATCACTCATTAGTAACTCTATTAGAGTTAATGCTTTGTTGAAGAGAGTGCAGTAAAGTGAACACGAAAAATTTATGAAACGAGCGATTCGCGTGAACAGTATGCCCTTAGGCCCTGTATTTAGCCTCGTTATGATGAATGAGTATGCCAATGTGGTAGCAGGGTATTCAGTCGCGGATATGACAGTGGAAGCCAAACGCCTGGGAATCGCCACCTCCGACGTCGTCCAGGTGTCAAGATTGTACCCAAACAATTTGATCATCTGAAACCCAGCTGGCACTTTACTCACAGAATTTCACTCAAGTCATGAAGTGCGCCATTTAGGTAGATGATGTACTTCTTGAATTCGAAAAGTGCAGATATTTGACTTGGTTCCACACCTACACTTGCTATCGAACGTACGATCGTTTGCAATATCAAGCAAAATTTGGGAGTCGGTTGAGGATTATTTGGTTGGAAGGACGCAGTACGCTATCAAGAATTTAAAGTCAGCGACAGACGAAGCAACTTAACGTGCACACAGGGAAGTATGTTTGAACCCATGGTTTTTCATACTATATATTAGGTATCTTGCAGACCAAATCAACAACGACCTTAGAGTTTCGCAGATGACGTGGTTAACTGTAATGAAGTACTGTCTGAAGAAAGCTACGCAAAGATTCAGTTGGATTTTTATTAGATTTCAAAGTGGTGTAAATATTGGTAACCTACTGTAAATGCTCAGAAATGTAAAACTGTGCGTTTCACAAAACGAAAACACGTAGTATCCTACGACTAAGATGTCAAAGACGTGCAGATAGAATTGGTCAACTCAAAAAAATACCTCAGTGTAACAGTTAGTAGGTATATGAAATGGAACGATCATATAGGGTCAGTCGTAGGTAAAGCAGGTTGGAGACTCCAATTCCTTCGTGGAATACTATGGAAATGCAATCATTATACAAAGAAGATTGCCTTCAAAACTATCGTGCAGTCCATCCTCGAATATTGCTTAATTTATGGAAACAATGACAAATAGGAATAACGGGCCATACTGTACTTATACAAAGAAAGTGAGTACAAATAGTTATAGGCTTATTTGGCGCACTAGAATTTGTCACGGAGATGCTGACGTAGCCGACAGGCAGAGGCTTGAAGACAAAAGTGACCTATCCCTAGAAGGCCTACGTACGAAGTTTGAAGGACCAGATTGAAGTAATGAATCTACGAATACAAAATTTTGGAAAACAGAGCCCTCAGTGGCGAACACAATTAATTTGTGACCTAGGTTTCGGTGTTACAAGGGGCACCTCCTTCGGACTAAAATAAAACTAAATGTTACACCATAACTTATGAAAACATACGAAAGCTGCGGTCATACCTGACAGCGTCAGATAGTCGAAATTAAAATAAAATGCAACAGAGGTGCAAGCCACTAGGGGCTTTCATATGTCCTCTGCTAGTCAACACAAAACCGTTAGGTATGACCGCAGCTTTCGTATTTTTTGGTACGTTATACTGTAACATTTAGTTTTAATTCTGTCAGAAGAAGGTGTCCCTTGTGACATCGAAACCTATGTCACAAATTAATTGTGTTCGCGACTGAGGGCTGTGTTTTTCAAAATTTTGTATTATACAACAGTCGCTGATTCACAGTCATGTTAGAAAACTTAATCTACAAATATATTACAACTCTTCTCCCTCCCACCACAGGTACCACTCACGTACGGGTCGCGAGAGCAAGATTAAAATAATTACAGTGCGGGCCGAAACTTTTAAACAATCGTTCTTTCCGCATTCCGTACGTGAAAGAAAAGGGGAGAATCTCACACTATAACCCGCCCGTACTCATCAGTATATTAGTGATTTAATGATCCGTGTGATCTCACGTTCAGTATTTTGCAGAAAAGGCATCGATACTGTCGTAGCGAACTCGATAAATTTTCTGACATCACATCCCGTGAAAGTTACCAATCAGGTGGCCCCATGTTGGGCACCAAAACTGTAGTGACTCCGAGAAATGAAAACAAAAAAAATTATAAATCACAGGGCCGATTTGACTGGGCGTGGACACGACTCACTTATTAAGGGGAAGGAGGTTTGAACGAATCGTCTCCCCAGTTTACATTACCGTTAGTCGTGTAGTGCTGTCAGAGGCAGATGCTCTGCCGGTGTGGCGCGTCACCTCGGAGCTGTGCTGTGAGTGTCGGCTGCCCTCATCAGAAATCGCGGTATTGCGGTGGGTCCCAGGTACGATCTCCGCATTGTCTGCCCGTTGTCGTTGGCGTGGCCGAAGTTGCGCTATCATGGCGTCGGAAGGCGGATGTTCGCGCTGGGTGCAAGTGCGCCCATGTCCTCTCGCTTCGGCAGTGTTTCCACGACTCCCTCTTTTTCCCTTCTCGTCCATCTCTCAGCTCAACGCCTCCTCTTCTTAGAAACACTATTCCTTTCGTCGTTTTCATTGGCGGACGAAATTTGCAATGTAGCCGAATGACAGGTCGCCGTTTTATTGCCACACCTCTCCGTGCAGGGTGCAAATTTTCTATCTTGGGTGGGCTGGCGTGTGTCTCGTGAATTGGCACCTATCTCACGATTTCACATCCTTAAGATGTTTTCTTGCATTCCGATGTTGGGAGAGTAGCTACACAACACTTCTTTATAGCTGCTCTCTCTGCGTGAGCGCTGGACAGGGTCATGTTTGGGCTCCGTCTCAAAATCTGCTGGCGTCCGTCATTTACGAGGAATGTCCTCCCTGTCGAGAAAAAATATCTTAAGAATGTAGGCTTCTTTTACACCCTTCCCCGCGCCGATTCCTTGTGCTTTCCGTACACTCCTCCCTGTGCCCGTGGGGTGTTGGAATTGTTGGCACAGCTCTGTTTTGTAAGGCAGGTGTAATGACTGCCGCAAGGCCAGCAGAACTCAGATGCTTTCTCGCGTACATTCTTGGCGTTCCATCCTAATGAGTGCAGGTGTCCATCAGCTCTCGGCAAGCTTCTCATTGTCAGACGGGCCCTTCGCATCGTGTCCCTTCTTGAGAGAGGCGAGGAAGTCGGCCGGCTTCCCGCTGTGTGCCTGCAGAATGACTGCACGCGGGGAATCGCCCAAGGGAGTCCGGCCCCTTCCTCCTCCACTGCCGCTTGTCGCGACTTGGAGAAAGTGGTTGTGTATTACAATACCAATGATAAATGCTAACCGAAAGTATGCTAGCAAGGGTCTAGCTTGATCGCTATCACCCAGATACAGTAGAACCCCTCTAATCCGTCACCTTCGGGACCGGGACTATGGTCGGAACGAGATAAAGGTCGGATTATCAGAAAAATCTAATATTTATCGCAGAAAATATAAAAATACACTTAGTGCCAAAAATTAAACGATTTAAGAACTAAAAGATGTCTATAGTAATACAAAAAGATTTTTTTACACAGTGTTAAACAGTATATTAATTTAAAAGCGTCTACACCCACTATAATATGTATTGGTTTTAAAAGGAAAAACGACAAACAAATTACAGCACTGTACTGTACATAATAACGTATAAACGATATATATACTGTAAACTAAAAAATGTTTATAGCACTGTATTTTAAAAAAGTAATTTTTTACAAAGAAACAAACTACTGTATGTATAAACTAAGAAATGATTATACTGTATGCATTGTTTTTACAGTAAAAGCGAAAACAAGTTACTTGGGAAAAAAGTCAGGGATCCATTTTTGACGAGTTTTCCAAGGATCAATCCAGCCTTCACTGGTAGCAAATTTACTTTCGGCTTCCAGTTTTTTGTGCAAAACTATCACTTTTTCGTTGAGAATTGGCCCGGATATTGGAGTTGCTTTCCTTCTTTCTTGACAAAACCATATCCACAACGCGTTATCAAGCAGTTCAAGTTTCGGCTTTTTCAATGTTTTGCGATTCTTCACAGTGTTTTCACCATCAATCGTAACTGTATAGGAGTCAATGTCTTTCCGATTCTTCCTCCAATCCTTAATTGTACGTAACACCTTCATTCAGTTTGTTTGCAATTTTTTGGAGCGAATCTCCTTCGTCCAGTCTTTGTAGCACTGCTAATTTTTCATTTAGTGAAAGAGGTACGAGTTTACGTTCGAATCCGGACATGTTCAAAAACGGACAACTGTACACACAGTGAATCTACAGTAGGGAACACGGAATAAAGCAAACAACGAAGTTCAATCCCAACAAAGGATGCAACTGCACAATAACGTACAGTATAACAGTATGCACAGCGATAGACACCGCAACAATGGCCCGACAGGCGTCCAGTCAGTGACAAGTCGGCACAGGCTCAGGAGCCTCAGCATAGTCGGACTAACCGGAGTGACGGACCATTCATAGTCGGGTTGGAAGAGTTCTACTGTACTAATCATGTGCGACAAGGATAGCAGTGAAATTCAGTTTGGAATTAAATAATTCTCCGTTGTTAGTTGTGTATTTGAATATGTAACTCTAACTCAAACTATAAGAAATTTAATTATTAGTAATAATTTTCAGTCTCTAAGTCACAAGTGAGAGTTAATAATTGTAAAATACTGAACTGAAACTGAAATTACATAATTATCACAAGCGCGTAGGTAGGCAGGCAAGAAAAAAATGCACACGCGCAAGCCTGAATGGAGAGGCCATGTAATACACCAGAGTTTAAGTTGATTATTAATGCATTGCCTTTCCTTGTAATCAATAAAGCCCTGTGCAGATTACCTGCTAGCACCTTGTAAAGTAAGTCTTACTGAGCAATTTCACTCACAGTAATGCTGTCTGTCGTCAGGAAGGATTTGTGAAGCAGAAGCTCACGACTAACCACTGTATCATAAATAAAAATAGAGCTTTGGGATAGTTCATAATAATTACATTCATTAACAACGAAACCTTTGCAACATCAACGTTACAAAAATCGAAAACTTAAATATTTGCAAACACATAACAACGATTACAAAAGCTACTTTAGTCAAAATCGATTATTCCCTTTACTTTACTATAAATTTGAAGTTACTTTTTACTGTGCACAGTTTCTGTTCAGTTGCTAATGGGCTGCTGTATGAGCACTACATTGTGCCATGGGCTTTAGGTAATTATTACTGGACATTGTTCATAAAACTAACTGATTTTAAGCCAACAGGTAGGTCTGATAAATTTATTTCAGTTGAAATGGTTGGATCTCTTTCACTTGTGATTCACTCGGGAATAATTGTTGGTTTGTTGGTTGGTTGGCTGGCTGATTTTGGGGAGTGGATCAAACAGCGAGATCATCGGTCCCATTGTGTTAGGGAAGGATGGGGAATGAAGCCGGCCATGCCTTTTCAAAGGACCCATCCCGGCAGTTGCCTGAAGCGATTTAAGGATATCACGGAAAACCTAAATCAGGATGGCTCGTTTGAACCGTCGTCCTTCCGAATGCGAGTGAAGTGTGCTAACCACTGCGCCACCTCGCTCTACACCTGCATAACGTGGATACTCTGCAAATCACATTTAAGTGCCTGGCAGAGTGTCATCGAATCACGTTCACAGTAACTCTGTTATTCCGACCTCATACAGCGCGCGGAAAGAACAAAAATCTATATCTTTCAGTACGAGCACTGATTTCTCTTATTTTATTATGATTATCGTTTCTTCCTATGTAGGTCGGCTCCGTGGAAATAATGGTGAAATGATCGTTACTGAAGTGGGACAATGAGTAATACTCAAGTCGAAGTTCCATTAAACCACTAAAATGTTCAGAATATTGTAAGCAAGACGCTGACAAATGGTATAAACAATAAGCAGCTAAATGACTAGACGTTGCAGATGGTGCGACATAATGAATTCTGTGGTGATACTTCATGGCATCAGGCCCTTCTTCAACGACGAGAAATTTTTCGAAATTTCTGGTCACACACTACTCTTCTTCCAACAGTTTCATTACCAGTTTTTCTAGCATGCTTTGTTCTGTGGCCAGAAATGTGCTTGCTCATCAATTTTACAATGCCTTGCTACACCTAAAAGAGCACTTCCATTACGCACCGTAATACCCTCACACAAGTTCCATGCTTCACCACCAGTATCTTGCAACTAGATACTGCCTCTCTCCCTCTTCACGTGCTTGCGACCAAAGGTGTTATTGACATACTTCGAACATGTTCATTGGATTTTATGCATCACGAATTTCCCTGACTTTTCCAGCGTTTCTATCGCAAAGTTTTAGAATACCTATTCCAATAGCTTTTTCATAATTACATTACGGTTTTTCGTGTAGTGAACATTGCCGACATTAACAAAGAGCATACATGTTTAAGAAATTAGATCAAAATTACATCAATAATAAATTGTCAACTGTAAGCACTGTGTTGTATTGATACATAATTATTAGTAGAATGGGGAACACTCTGTGTCACACACTTCACAATGGTTTGCCGAGTTTGACTGCAGATATGGATGAGATCTCCGTAAATGGTTGCCACACTCATTAGCGTGTTGATAAAAGGTTCTGCGGCTGCTGTAGCCGATTATAGCAGTGGGTAGACAGGCGATAAAGTCGCCGATATAATTTTGAGCAGGAAAAACCAATCAGTAGCTGTACCTCCATAACATTTCTCCTACATGCAGTAGGACACCTAAATCTCTGCTCACCCCAAGTCAGAGTGTACAGACACTGGCAAATGCATTCTTGAGTTCAGGAACGAAAACCGTACACAAGCTTCAAACTCACCGTCGGAACCTATGACGTCATCTGCCCACTGTGAGCTCGCTGACTCCAATCGACAGTTTCTGCTGCTGCCGACTCAGCTGAAAAATTGTTTCTGGTGTCTGTGTGAGGTACAAGTGCACTCGTCCAAATTAGAAAGGGGCGTGCTCAGAGCCATTTGACCCGTTTTTTCAATGGATAAAGTATATAAAATTTGGACAAGACATTGCTTCACAATCCTGTTCCACCCTTCTGATGTCATCCAGTGTGTGAGTAGGACACATGAAATGACACTTTGGAAATTTCAACGTCTCCCAAGACCCCTGAACCTGATCCAAGTCAGGAGAGACCTAAGGTTTTTGGATTTAGTTACTGATTTATTGCTGAAGGAAGGTATCTGATCTATTATGTAATTCTGTCAGAGACAGCAAAGGACTTGGAAGAGCAGTTGAACGGAATACAGTGTCTTGAAGGGAGGATATAAGATGAACATCAACAAAAGCAAAACGAGGATAATGGAATGTAGTCGAATGAAATCGGTCGTTGCTGAGGGAATTAGATTACGGAATGAGACATTTAAAGTGGCAAAGGAGTTTTGCTATTTGGGGAGCAAAATAACTGATGATGGTCGAAGTAGAGAGGATATAAAATGTAGACTGGCAATGGCAAGGAAAGCGATTCTGAAGAAGAGAAATTTGTTTTCATCGAGTATAGAATTAAATGCCAGGAAGCCGTTTCTGAAAGTATTTGTTTGGAGTGTACCCATGTATGGAAGTGAAACATGGACGATAAATAGTTTGGACAAGAAGGGAATAGAATCCTTTGAAATGGGGTGCTACAGAAGAATACTGAAGATTGGATAGGTAGATCACGTAACTAATGAGGAAGTATTGAATAGTATTGGGGAGAAGAGGAGTTTGTGGCATAACTTGACAAGAAGAAGGGATCGGTTGGTAGGGCATGTTCTGAGGCATCAAGGGATCACCAATTTAGTATTGGAGGGCAGCGTGGAGGGTAAAAATCGTGGAGGGAGACCAAGAAATGAATACACTAAACAGATACAGAAGGATGTAGGCTGCAGTACGTATTGGGAGATGAAGAAGCTTGCACAGGATAGAGTAGCATGGAGAGCTGCATCAAACCAGTCTCAGGATTAAAGACCACAACAACAACAATGGCGCCATGACATGGTCGTAGTAAGGTACTCAGTGTAAATAAAACAATCCTCTAAGGATTTTTTTACTATTTGGGTCAAACGATTACAAAAACCACAACACCTGTTCAGCACAGAGACCAAAGTTGACACATTGCTCTCTGGTAAATACTCCAAAAATTATTAGAATGTTTAAACAGCAGTTTCTGTAGGACACATCAACAGATACCAGAAACTTAGAAAATAATACATACGTATGTCACGCAGAAAGAGCATATTACTGTAACTGTAATTTTTGAAATATAAATACATCTATAAAAGAATTTATGGTAGACATAGCAGTAAAGGAGATCGTTATCTCCTAATATTCACGAAAATAGAAATTAGAAAATTCAAAAATAAAGTACTTCATCCAACTTTAGCAACTGTAGTCGTATATAATGACACTATAAGCAACAAGTTGCATGAAAGAAATTTAATTTTTTTATCGCTTTCGGGACTTAGTGCCCTTCTTCACAAGGCTGTACAGGAAAATACGCCACAAATAACAGGAAGTCATATGAGAATAGTACAATTAGGGAAGAAAAGTTTCAAACATATTTCAAAAATTAAAAGATAAAAAGTGGTACATACTTACGCCTATCGCATTATTTGCGAGTGTCAGAAATAAAATGCATACAGCAAAATGCCATGGTCATAAAAAGTATATGAGGAGCAATAAGTAGTACAAAATTGAATCTATTAATATAATGAGCGCTCTTAGATGCCTACATGCAGTTCACAGTGTCTGCGTAAAACTATTACAAAGAACCGAAGCAAGTACAGACATCAAGCCAGAAAGTGGACCAGTCAGCCAGTGAATGTTAATTTTGAGTCTTCGTTTTAGCTGGTGATTGCGAATTGCTTTTCCACGTACTCCAGTTATTACTTTTCGCCGGTTGATGAATCTCGCGCTGTTTTCGAGGACCTATTTCCTGTTTTACCATGCTATTTACACCCCCCACACAAATTCACCGACGTGTTTTAAAACTTACAGTAGCATACAATTGATATTAAAGGCGCTTGAAGCAATTCTTTGAAACGAACTTGGACCTGCATGTATTCCAGTGCCAGACGTTTCATTATTACATGATTGTGACCTGTCTTCCTTTCTCTATACTGTCACTTTCCGATACTTCATATTATCTGATGATTGATAAAAATACCCCCACTTACTCCAGCCCCATGATGCGCTTTGCACTTTGTTTTTGTCGACAGGTTCCCTACAAGCATGCTACTGACCTCGCTACAGCTGTATGGAGTTTAGTTCCAAAATGTCCCGTCCATAGCGCCAATTGTCGTCGATATTAACTTGTTTGATTTATTATTATGTTTTTTATATTATTTACTACTCTGCTTAATATTTGTTTATAACTAGTTTTGTTTTATTATTTTATCGTACTTTCACCCCACTCAGACCATCTTCGAGATATGCATGTCATTAGCTTATCGGCTCACGTTCTGGAGTGATTGTTTCGCTGTTTCGCTACTTTGTATTAGTTTAATATTCCGTATATTCTTCTCGATTTACATTTATATTAGATCATTGTTGACAACGCACTATAGGATTATTAATAAGTTCATTAGTTTAACTTGAGTTCAGCCCTGACAGAATGGGCGACGTAGGCCTCGGGTTTCGCAGAAGCCGCTACCAGTAAAGAGAAGGGCTGGGAAGAGACTTGTTATGTGCTGCAGGAGCAGACATTTACTGCCCAGAGTGAGCAGAGCGAGGAGGCTGCGGTTTACAATGCTGGAAGCCACTGAAACCCCGTAGCAAAAACAGTGCGAACGGAATGCTGTCCTCTAGTGGAACGGAAGAAAAATTGAGACTATTGTATGTGGCGAAAGAGCAGTGGTGCAGAACGAGGTGAAAAGTCATCTTTTTAGTGTCAAGGAATGTGTGGGTCACAAACTTTGATCACGAGCTGACCTCGAAGCAGTCTTCTATTCGGAAGCATCAGGACACACTTCCCGCCCGAAAGCAGAGATGGATATTCGATTGGTGGACTGCTAAGGATGCAGGAGGGGAAATGGAAAAATACAGAAAATCTTTAGAAAGGATTATGCGCTTGAGATGACAGGCTGGAAGATTCAAGACCCATGTGTAGACAGGTAATGTTTTTGTAACGGCCACTGGGATTCGTAAGTGAGCATAAACATAGACACATGTCCAGGAGTGCATGGGATATGGCGTGGAGAGGCACTCCCCTTCAGTGATTGACAGATGACACTTCCCTGCTGAGATCGATCGAAGACACTTTGCTCTCTGATACTACTTAGAGACTTAACTGGCAAGAGCTGCATCGAAGAATATGGCAGTTACATTTTGAGAAATGTTGCTTTTGACACATGGATATGCCAGATCTTTTCTCTGTGACAGAGCTGTTATTCCCTTTAATCAGTTGACTAATCTCTAGCTATCTGGGGGCTGACGCACACAAGTGCTTCTTTATGAGAGACTACTTGAGTCGAATATCTGTTCCTGGCTAGTAAGCAAACAGAAATCTTGACTCATTTTCTGTTTTGCACTGAAGTACCTTCAACTCTAGGAGTTTACATAGAGCATATTACATCCGCTGCGTAGGCAGAGGATCACAGGTGCACCACATACATCATCTGCACAGCGACCAACGAGGCAACAAGCAGATCATATTTGCAGCTGCCGATCATACTTCTATCGGTGATGTGCACAATTTGGTTTGTCAGATAGGGAACCGCATGTGCTTGTCGACTGAGATTTTTCTGAAAGTGCCGTTCACGGTGTTGGTCTTCTGTTTCACAACATTGAATCATTATATCCATGTTTGTGTACGTCTAATGATGGAGAGGAGGGGGAGGGGCGTTATCTAAGGAAAGTCAAACATGTGTTCTACCGACTTCTATATTACATTTAGGACAGAATCTGAGATCGTGTACTTGATATTTATGCTATTTTTTGCTCTCTACTTGTCTTTTGAGAAAAATATTTTGCGACATTAAGCTGTGATGCACTCTAGTAGCATCCTAATGGCAGTGACTGGTTTGATGTGTTAAACTGAAGTAAAATACAACCTCTAAACGAATCTTCGTTTCATGGAAATCATTACGTGTAGGTTGTCAACGACAGGGTCATTTTTAATCATTTGTAGGCGTGAGAATTCCATTACGGACACAACTTCAGAGAAACACACATACACATACTTTGTGTTGCATAAACCATGGTGGTTTACACAGTAACTGTTTAGCTTTCCGCAGACACCTAAAACACTTGTATGATTCAATGCAGTATCTAACATACACAAAGAAAGGTAGCAACTAATATTAACATAACCAGTAAATGACAGGCACTACGAAGGACTCCAAAGCACTCTCATTTCGCCCTGAAGCACAATAAGTAAATAAATAAATAAAAAGAGACTTAAATTGAGGGAATAACAGACACTATCATCTTAAATGGGGAAACGCCAGCATCTGTTGAAGAAACAGAAAATAGTCTTTTGAAAATGGTTCAAACCATGGCCAGCTGAATGATGCACAACATGTGCCTTTTGAAAGTAAAGTAAACTTATAAATCTGCCTTTCATATGTTAATCAAACAGATAATGTTTAGAGGATTGAACATTATGCGTTCAACGTTAACTGAAACACAACAACTGCAATTGTTTATAATTTCACTAATAAACCTTTATTTTCTTTAAGATTCACACATTAATTCATTGGCTGATGAAAGTAAGTACAGACTTTAGTGATTTTGAAACAGCTCGACCCTCCAGTATGGTGGTTAGCGAGCTCACCATGTAAAAATAACGTATAGAAATACCAGGAAAACATGGGCAGTTGCACTGCTCGTGTCCTGGAGCAGACTTTTCCGTGACAAAGCGAACTTTATTTACCACGGGAAACTTCGTTACGAGTTACAAAGTGTCAAAAACGGATAATGACGAACTTTCTTTTCGAAAATATGACGAAAAACATTAATTAAATGTGTCATGACCTACAAACAACTACATAACTCTTATATGGGAAACCAATATCTATGATCATTGTCATTCTTAGAACAAATACTCTGATGCTGTGATGACTTTTTTGTTCTCACTTCCTCTTCTTCGATTTCTGATGTAGCTTGAGCGTGCTGGAGGCCAGACGTGACTGCTGTTAAGTGTAATTTGGTAATTTTTAAGCAAGAGATGAAATTTTATCTAATTATACACTCTCTTATTGTAGTATTTGCTAAACCCACCAGCGTGGGCTTTAAAAAGTCAGTATCAGTATTTTAAACAAGGCGCGAGAGGCGCATATGCTATTCGTATTGTTGTCGGCCATTTTAAGAAAGTTAACGTTATTTCACTATATTTCTGAACTTATTAATAATATTCTACTCATACTTGCTTTATAAAAATTAATACTAATAATATAACTTCAGAATCAATAGGTATTTTGCTAAATTTCAAGGAATTTTACGTAAGAACTTGGTGCTTGTGTGTGCTGATAGAATCTATGGCAAAGAACATGTTTGTGTAATGACATACACCAATTGAAACTGCCACGCTTATTGTGTACGTCTCTTGTGGCAGATTTTACATCGATTTTAAAATAAACAGCAAATAAAAACGTTTCACTCCTTAGTTAAGTATATTATAAAACATGCGTAGTTCAATAGATGCACAAGAGTAGCAGCTACACTTTGAGTGCTTCATCTCTTTGGAATCATAAATTTTCTAAAATCTATTAAAGATTTTCTGAATTTCACTTAAGAAAATCATCTCGGTTCTATTTCTTCTCAGATATATTAATTAAAACTCATATCTGCATATTGGCAGGATTGTGATGCCCACCTCCTTAATTAGACGTGTCTTCCTTCGGTGTGTCTGTTAAAGTTGGCACTGTAGGTGGGCAAACGCTAGCGTCGGAACTGACGTCACGCCCGCTAGTTTGACACTGACAGGTTCACGTGGCCGCCGGCCGCCGCCATTGGTCAGGTGCTCCGCCAGTGCTGGCCGCCGACACGCCCTCCAAAGCCCTACTTGGACCCCGCAAGCCGGCTGACCGAAATACTTCACCCATGCTGTAATGTAGTTTGTTGTGTCACAAGATAACACCTGAGTTCCCACTACCACAGCTCCCAGGTACAAGCTGCCACTCCGCGCAATATTCCGACAAACCCCTACTAGCTCTGAGTGGATAGTGAGTTGCACACGCACTTAATCCCACTTGACGCCATGGAAACGGTAGCTAAGCAACACTATCCGCAAGTACCGTAAACGATGTAGGCATAGGCAAGAACATTGTTTAATAGATGCCGTAGAGTAGTACTGCGTTATTGTCTTGAAACGAACACATTCTCACAATTTGTAGGATGGTCCTTTGTCGAAACTGCTCATCTCCTAAAGTACCCTATATTGCGCTGACAGGAGCGCAGCATTAATATTAAGTACTAGGCTACAACATGACTGGTCCATTTCCTTGCTGAACCCGTGGGAATGCTTGCCTGCGCCACAAAACTCTACTAGGGGGAGCATCAGGCATCAGGCTAATTCTGCACTCATCAGAGAAGACATTCCGACATTACTGACCTCAGTTCCGTTCCAGTTGTAACCTTGCTCTCTTTCTTAACGCGAAATGGCTCTTGGCGGGCTTGTGCTGTCGTTCATAAAGGAAGTATATGGGCATAACTGATTTTGTAGACATGAATGCGTCTCACTAGATCGATAGAGCCCTTCAAGTAGGTTTCGGAAAGGGAGGGTGCAGTCCTGCTGAATTTTCAGTGGGGTGCCTCTGTGCCTTAATCTGCAGATAGCGTTTCTCTCTTCGCTCAGATAACAGATTATAAACATTGTCGTACATAGGTGCCTCAAGGCATCATCAGAATTTTGCAATGACGTTTTGATTTAGACCAGTTCAGAGGGCACCTTATCGTACTGACAACCATTCTTACGAGGTCTATGCTGCACATCATCTTTCGAGGCATTTTAACAGATCAAACACAGTACATCAGTAGTCGTGAAAGGACGGCCTAAGGGTCGCACGTGGCCCGAGTCAAATGTTCGTGCACCCTACATCTCTCAACCATATATTGTAATGACATTCAAATTCTCGTAGCAACTAACAGCAAAATCTAAAAACGTCAACTGACATCAAGAGCTTCTTAAGAGTGTACTTTTCCCATAAGTTACAAAGAAATATACTTACAGAGACAGTAATAATTTAAGTTGTATTTAATTTCATTGACATTGCTCAAATCGGCCATGAGCTTGCGACGATACCTAAAGATCACTGCTGAGTAGGTCCCCTTCTAAACAGCAGTCCATACGAGAAAAGCATCTACATCTTCACTTGTGGTTTCTCGTACTTTAGTTACAGATGCTATGCAGGGCTCTGTTTGAAGAATAGCTCGATGTAGTCGTAGGATCAAGCTGCCAGCATCTATGCGCCGTAGCTAATTCGCTGCAAATAGTAACCTGTAGCTGCGATCCTGCAGTCAAATAGTTTATGAATTGGCTAGAATTGCCAGTTAATAACGTACACAGACATATAAAATAAAAAATAAATGAATAACTTAATAATCAGGGTTCTATTGTAAAGTCCGTAATTGATGACGATGACAGAGAACTATTTTGAATAATGTTCATTCAATGAACAACATTACAAACAAAAGGAAGTGGTCCTAGGGTATTCACTTGAAATCCAGACTGAAAATACCAATTACAATGAGAGGATTTAGAATAGTCATCAAAGACACGCGAAGACGATGTCCATTTAGTGACCACAGTACATTAAATATTCACCAGCTCAAAATAGTTCAGAGTTCAATATGATGATTTACAAATTAACGCAAGCGATAGAACGATTCATGGGTGTTAGAACAATAGTGTGAGTATCTTTGTGGTGGTGTATGAAACAGCGTATATGTCCTTAGATATGTCGCAACATCTTGTTCTTGTTGTTTTTGTGATCATGAGTCCGAAGCAGCTTTGCGTGCTACTCTATTCTGTGTGAACCTTTTCATCTACGAATAACTACTGCAACCTACATCCTTTTCAAACTGCTTACATATCTTGGTATCCTTCTCCAATTTTTACCCAGCACACTTCTCTCCAGTACTAAATTGGTGATCCCTTTATTATGTCTCAGAACGTGTCCTGTCAACCGATCCCTTCTTTAGGTCGAGTTGCATTACAAATTTCTTGTCTCCCCATTAGTATTCCGTATCCCCTTATTAGTTACATGATCTACCCACCTGACCTTCAACATTCTTCTGTAATATCACATTTCAAAATTTCTATAGCTCCTTGTCTAAACTGTTTATCGACAATGTTTCTCTTCCATACATGACTGCACTGCAGACAAATACTTTCAGAAAAGGCTTTTTTTTTGTCATCAGTCTACTGACTGGTTTGATGCAGCCCGCCACGAATTCCTTTCCTGTGTTAACCTCTTCATCTCAAAGTAGCACTTGCAACCTACGTCCTCAATTATTTGCTTGACGTATTCCAATCTCTGTCTTCCTCTACAGCTTTTGCCCTCTACAGCTCCCTCTAGTACCATGGAAGTCATTCCCTCATGTCTTAGCAGATGTCCTAGCATCCTGTCCCTTCTCCTTATCAATGTTTTCCACATATTCCTTTCCTTTCCGATTCTGCGTAGAACCTCCTCATTCCTTACCTTATCAGTCCGCCTAATTTTCAACATTCGTCTATAGCACCACATCTCAAATGCTTCGATTCTCTTCTGTTCCAGTTTTCCCACAGGCCATGTTTCATGCTGTACTCCAGACGTACATCTTCAGAAATTTCTTCCTCAAATTAAGGCCGGTATTTGATATTAGTAGACTTCTCTTGGCCAGAAATGCCTTTTTTTGCCATAGCCAGTTTGCTTTTGATGTCCTCCTTGCTCCGTCCGTCATTGGTTATTTTAGTGCCTAGGTAGCAGAATTCCTTAACTTCATTGACTTCGTGACCATCAATCCTGATGTTAAGATTCTCGCTGTTCTCATTTCTACTACTTCTCATTACCTTCGTCTTTCTCCGATTTACTCTCAGATCATACTGTGTACTGATTAGACTGTTCATTCCGTTCAGCAGATCATTTAATTCTTCTTCACTTTCACTCAGGATAGCAATGTCATCAGCGAATCGTATCATTGATATCCTTTCACCATGTATTTTAATTCCACTCCTGAACCTTTCTTTTATTTCCACCATTGCTTCCTCGATGTACAGATTGAAGAGTAGGGGCGAAAGGCTACAGCCTTGTCTTACTCCCTTCTTGATACGAGCACTTCGTTCTTGATCGTCCACTCTTATTATTCTCTCTTGGTTGTTGTGCATATTGTATATGACTCGTCTCTCCCTATAGCTTACCCCAACTTTTTTCAGAATCTTGAACAGCTTGCACCATTTTATATTGTCGAACGCTTTTTCCAGGTCGACCAATCCTATGAACGTGTCTTGATTTTTCTTTAGCCTTGCTTCCATTATTAGCCGTAACGTCAGAATTGCCTCTCTCGTGCCTTTACTTTTCCTAAAGCCAAGCTGATCGTCACCTAGCGCATTCTCAATTTTCTTTTCCATTCTTCTGTATACTATTCTTGTAAGCAGCTTCAATGCATGAGCTGTCAAGCTGATTGTGCGATAAATCTCGCACTTGGCAGCTCATGCCATCTTCGGAAATGTGTGGATGATGCTTTCCGAAAGTCAGATGGTATGTCGCCAGACTCATATATTTTACAACCAACGTGAATAGTCGTTTTGTTGCCACTTCGCCCAATGATTTTAGAAATTCTGATGGAATGTTATCTATCCCTTCTGCCTTATTTGACCGTAAGTCCTCAAAAGCTGTTTTAAATTCCGATTCTAATACTGGATCCCCTATCTCTTCTAAATAGACTCCTGTTTCTTCTTCTATAACATCAGACAAATCTTCACCCTCATAGAGGCTTTCAATGTATTCTTTCCACCTATCTGCTCTCTCCTCTGCATTTAACAGTGGAATTCCCGTTGCAATCTTAATGTTACCACCGTTGCTTTTAATGTCACCAAAAGTTGTTTTGACTTTCCTGTATGCTGAGTCTGTCCTTCTAACAATCATATCTTTTTCGATGTCTTCACATTTTTCCTCCAGCCATTTCGTCTTAGCTTCCCTGCACTTCCTATTTATTTCATTCCTCAGCTACTTGTATTTCTGTATTCCTGATTTTGCCGTAACATGTTTGTACTTCCTCCTTTCATGAATCAACTGAAGTATTCCTTCTGTTACCCGTGGTTTCTTCGCAGCTACCTTCTTTGTACCTATGTTTTCCTTCCCAACTTCTGTGATGGCCCTTTTTAGAGACGTCCATTCCTCTTCAACTGTGTTGCCTACTTCGCTATTCCTTATTGCTGTATCTATAGCGTTAGAGAACTTCAAACGTATCTCGTCATTCCTTAGAACATCCGCATCGCACTTCTTTGCGTATTGATTTTTCCTGACTAATGTCTTCAGCTTCAGCCTACTCTTCATCACTACTATATTGTGATCTGAGTCTATATCTGCTACTGGGTACGCCTTACAATCCAGTATCTGATTTCAGAATCTCTGTCTGACCATGATGTAATCTAATTGAAATCGTCCCGTATCTCCCGGCCTTTTCCAAGTATACGTCCTCCTCTTGTGATTCTTGAACAGGGTATTCGCTATTACTAGCTGAAACTTGTTGCAGAACTCAATTAGTCTTTCTCCTCTTTCATTCCTTTTCCCAAGCCCATATTCTCCTGTAACCTTTTCTTCTACTCCTTCCCCTACAACTGCATTCCAGTCGCCGATGACTATTAGATTTTCGTCCCCCTTTACATACTGCATTACCCTTTCAATATCCTCGTACACTTTATCTGTTCAGCTTGCGACGTCGGCATGTATACCTGAGCTATCGTTGTCGGTGTTGGTATGCTGTCGCTTATGATTAGAACAACCCGGTCACTGAACTGTTCACAGTAACACACCCTCTGCCCTAACTTCCTATTCATAACTAATTCTACACCTGTTATACCATTTTCTGCTGCTGTTGATATTACCCGATACTCATCTGACGAGAAATCCTTGTCTTCCTTCCACTTCACTTCACTGACCCCTACTATATCTAGATTGAGCCTTTGCATTTCCCTTTTCAGATTTTCTAGTTTCCCTACCACGTTCAAGCTTCTGACATTCCACGCCCCGACTCGTAGAACATTATCCTTTCGATGATTATTCACTCTTTTTCTCATGGTAACCTCCCCTTTGGCAGTCCCCTCCCGGAGATCCGAATGGGGGACTATTCCGGAATCTTTTGCCAATGGAGAGATCATCATGACACTTCTTCAAATACAGGCCACATGTCCTGTGGATACATGTTACGTATCTTTAATGCAGTGGTTTTCATGGCCTTCTGCATCCTCATGTCGTTGATCATTGCCGATTCTTCTGCCTTTAGGGGCAATTTCCCACCCCTAGGACAAGAGAGTGCCCTGAAAATCTATCCGCTCCTTCACTCTCTTTGACAAGGCCGTTGGCAGAATGAGGCTGACTTCTTATGCCGGAAGTCTTCGGCCGCCAATGCTGATTATTTATCAAAATTTAGGCAGTGGCGAGGATCGAACCCGGGACCAAAGACGTTTTGATAATGAATCAAAGGCGCTACCCCTACACCAGTGGTAGGGTCTCTCATTGTCTAGTCAGGTCATTATGTCTGAACATAAAATATGTTCCATGATTCTGACACACAAATCGGTATTCGATGTTAATAAATTTCTCTTCTTCGGAAAGACTTTCTTCCCATTGCCAGTCTACATTTTATATGCTCTCTACTTCGGCCATCATGATTTATTTAGCTGCTCTAATAGCAAAACGCATTTAGTACTTCAAGCGTCTTGTTTCTTAATCTAATTCCTCATCCATCACCTGTTGTTATTCTAGTACATTCCATTATTATTCTTTTGCTTCTATTAATGTTTATCTTATATACGCCTTTCAGAACACTGTCCATTACATTCAGCTGTTCTTCAACTTTCTTTGCTGTCACGGACTGGATTAGAAACTCATCGGCAAACCTCAGAGACTTAGGTCTTCTCTCTGAAGTTCATTTACATCTCGAAAATTTTCTTTGGTGTCCTTTACGACTTGCTGACTGTACAGTTTGAATAACATCGGGCATATACTACAACCCTGTCTCACTGCATTCTCAACCACTGCTTGCCTGTCATACCCCTCGACTCTCACAGCTGCCGTGAAATTTCTGTTTCACATTTTGTAAACAGCCTTTCCCTACACTCAGTGCTGCCTTTAGAAATTCAAAAAGAGTGTTCCAGTCAACGTTTCTAAAGCCTTCTCAGAGTGTACAAATGCTGTAAACGTAGGTTTGCCTTTTATTAACCTAATTTCTGAGATAAGTTGTAGGGCCAGTATTCACTTGCATGTTCCGAGATTTCGCTGGAATCCAAACTAATCTTCCCCAAGGTAAACTTCTACCAGCTTTCGAATCTTCTGTATAGAATTCGTCTCATTATTTTGCAAACATGACTTATTACACTGATAGTTCGGTCATTTTCACACCTGCCATCAACTCCTTTCTTTGGAATCGGAGTTATTACATTCTTTTGAAGTCTGAGGTTATTAAGCCTGTCTCATGCATCTTGCACAGCAAATGGAAGAGTTTATTACGACTGTCTCTCCCAAGGTTGTCAGTAGTTCTGATGGTATATCATCTACTCCCGGTGCCTTGTTCCGATATAGATCTTTCTCGTAGTATCACATCTCCCACCTCCTCTTCATCTACGTCCAATTCCCTTTCTATAATGTTGTCTTGAAGGACATATTTCTTGTGTACACCCTCTATATACCTCTTCCACATACCAGCATCCCCTTCTTTGCTTAGGATTGGTTTTAGATCTGAGTTTTTGATATTCATATAGATGCTTCTCTTTTCTCCCGAGTCCTCTTTAATTTTCCTCTAGGCGATATCTACCTTTCCGTTTGTGAAACATGCTTCTAAATCCTTACATTGTCCTCTAGCCATTCCTGCTTAGCTATTTTGCGCTTCCTGTTAATTTGATTTCTTGAACGTTGAAGTAGAGAAGACGTAAAATATAAGAAACTAGAGCAGTTATAAAATGTAGAAGACTAAGCACTTATAGCTCTACCCACCTCGTCTCCCACCTTCCAAACTTTACAGAAGCTCTCCTGCAGACCTTGCAGAACCAGCACTCCCGGAAGAATGGATACTGCGGAGACATGGCTTAGCCACAGCCTGGGAATGTTTCGAGAATGAAATTTTCACCCTGCACCGGAGTGTATTCAGATGGTAGAGCACTTGCCCGCAAAAGGCATAGGTCCCGAGTTCGAGTCTCGGTCCGGCACACAGTTTTAATCTGCCAGGAAGTTTCATCCCAGTGCACAATTCGCTGCAGGGTGAATATCTCATTCCAATATAAAATATAGACTGTCAATGGGAAGAAAAGCGTTTCTGAATAAGAGAAACACGTTAAAATCCAATGTACACTTAACTGTCAGGAAGTTCTTTCTGAAAGTAAGGAGTGTAGCCATGTATGGGAGTGAAATGTGGATGACAGACAGAAGGGAATAGAAGCTTTTGAGATGTGGTGCTACGGAGGACTGCTGATGATCAGATGTGTAGATCACTTAACTAATGTGGAGGTACTGGATAGAACTGGAAAGAAAAGAAGTTGTTGGGACACCCTGAGTAAGAGAAGGGGTCGGTTGGTAGACACATACTGAGATATCAAAGGATCACCAATGTAGTACTAGAGGGAAGTGTGAGGGGAAAAATCTTAGAGAGAGACCAAGACGTAAATACAGTAACCAAATCCAGAAGGATGTAGGTTGCATTAGTTACTCAGAGATGGAGAGGCTTGTACAGAATAGAGTAACATGTAGAGCTGCGTCAAAACGCAGCAACAACACAGACGTTTGTATTCCCTTTCGCCTGCTTCGGTTTCAGCATTTTTATGTTTCGTCCTTTCATGAATTAAATCAGTATCTCTCTTGTTATCTAAAGATCTCTATTAGGAAACTTCTAGCCAGATTAAAACTATGCCCGGGACCGAGACTCTAACTCTACTTATCTTTTTACATATTTCATCTTCTCCTGCATTCGGTATTTTATCTCTTCAAATTGCTATTCGTTTTCTACTGTATTTATTTCTCTGTTCGAGACCACATATACTATACCTAACACAAATTATAGAAATGATGGCATATTAGCTTTTGCGCTCATTCATCAGCACCTTTTGCTTTGAGCACTCCGACATACCACTTCCCTAACACAGACACACCACATGATCAGTATTCTGGCGTTCAAGTGTAGATTATTCGCAGCCCAGTCGCCTCTTCAGAAGTTCACGACCCCTTTGACCTTGCACTGCGCTGAAACACGCGTCAATCCGCGGTCACCATCAAAGCTGAAGGACGATAGCTATCGAAATACAATACATCATTTGACATCTCAAATCCCCACAGATCAGGCACTAAGCGCCCTGTACAGTAGAGTCAATGTATTCAAAAGCAAAATAGCAATAAAAAATGATTTATAGCATTGACAAAACACCTGATTCAGCTCGACATTTCAAACACCCTATCCATGTTCCCACTAAAAGACATGTATTTCGTGCTATGAAATTTTTTCAATACCATAAATCAACAAACATTTTATCGTTTATTTACAATTTTATCGTTTCCGATTTTAAAGTTTAAAACTAACGGTACCCTATGCAGATATCGCTCCTCAGCTTTCGTTCTAGCTCAATACACTATTGGATCATATGTCAGCAAATGTTCGATCATACTTGCACTAAGCAATTAAAATTTTAGTGATTTATGATGACCTCGACCCAACAAATTTAATGCAGAATACAATTATAAACAAGCTACACATATTACACGAGAAACGAATACAAAACATTCCAAGTAACGCATATAAACAGCTCCCTGAAATTTCTCCCAAACAAAGAACAATTCATTGCTGTCTGATACAGAGATGTTATTGTGTCATTGGGTGTGATTTAAGACTACATTGGGTAAAGCCTGCGTGGCAAAGATGGTTTAACTCTGGTCCTAGAAATGTGGACAACGCAAGATGAATTGGTCTGACGCTTAGCAGTCTTTGATTATCAAATCCACTGAAGTTTCTCTACATAGGTGCAGCTGAGAACAGCCGGCCGCGGTGGTCTCTCGGTTCTAGGCGCACAGTCCGGAACTGTGCCACTGCTACGGTTGCAGGTTCGAATCCTGCCTCGGGCATGGATGTGTGTGATGTCCTTAGGTTAGTTAGGTTTAAGTAGTTCTAAGTTCTAGGGGACTAATGACCACAGCAGTTGAGTCCCATAGTGCTCAGAGCCATTTTTTTGAGCTGAGAGAAAGTGGCGATTGAGATCTGTACACTCTGACAATGGAGGAGGGGCAGTACATTACCCTGTTTGCTTAGTGCGGCGACGTGACTTGCAGCTGGCGAAATGTGTACGGAGGAAGTGACCAATAGAGGCGGCACCAGTGAACCGATCGCGGCCACGAAAGAAATCCAAAAATCTCACGGTCTAGCGATCAGGCAGACCGATCGCAAATTACAGTGTACCAGAGCCCTGAAATCACAGTAGATTTCAATGTGTGACACATCCACTCGCTGGTAGAACCAAGGACCAATTTGCCCTACTTGTACGACAGAGCGCACAAGGATACCAAACGTCAAGACTGGTCAACCAAAACTGAATAAGTGAGTCCCCCGCAAACGAGTAGTCCGAGACTTTGAAGTCACACTGTCGGTACAGTAAGAACGTCACCACAGGCTCCCCAGTCTAAACTACTCGCAAGTGAAGTCAGTGTAATGTCAGGTCAGAAGTACCAACCACACATGCCAGAACTTTGACCAGAAGTGCCTACCAGACCAAAGTTCCTCAACCGAGAGCTTTGCAACTCTCCAGAAAAAATTTCCATTTCCCCACATAGTGCGTGAATGACACCACCTCCACCCCTTCTTGAGTCAATCACAGGGCTCTGGAGGCACTAAATCACTGCTCCCACACGACAGCACAAACTCATGTCAAACCAGAACAAGAGTTAAGGAACCTGCGTCTCTGAAAAAAAAAACGCCAGTTACTGCCTTTTTTAAAAGTTTTTACAGAGGTAGAAGGGATGATTTTCTTCGAAAGTCATGTGTCTTCGCATGGCGGCAAGTGAACAGATACAATTCCAAAGATCTTTATCTAAATCACCTGTGCCCTGGAGCTCGTTAGTCCTAGCTGTGTGGTGTAATAATAGTTCTATCTCCAAACGTTTCTAATAGCCGGATTTTTCTTATACAACCAAGACAGCCTACTTATACTATCGGTGAACATAAAAATATATCAATTTTTATTACGTGTGGCTCTGCACACAATGCCTTTTTTATGACTCCACTCTGTAGACACATTCCTTTAGACCACTGCCCCAGCTCAGGCTTCTGCTGGCGCTGCAGCAGGTAGCAGGGCATTGTTCTGCTGGAAACCTGACTTGATGCAAGGCTGCCCTGTCTGTCCTGTAGGGCTGTGGGCTTGTCCAGCGAGATTTACTAAGTGATGGACTCGCTGCCAGGCAGTTTCTATGAGCTAAGAAACATAAAAATACCTCATGCTTTTAGCACCCTATGAGACTCCATAAACGTGTGTTCAGGCTATCTAGAGTCTCGCTCAAGATGCCTCAGATTATAATGAAATCTTTAATAATTTTCTGTATGTTAAAAATAGAGGAGAGAGTAACTTGTCATCGCTCAAGTTATTGTCAAATCTCAGAGTTGTAACTTCGCCTTAGTTAAGACTGTCTGACACTCCGCCATTTCCTGGAGCATTTTGTGCACAATGGTAATGCGAGCATCAGTCGACCAAATTCCCAGCTCTGGGATTTACCCGTTTCCAGCAACTCGCTCATTGTCTCTACATGTGACTGGCTGGAAAACATGAACTAACCAGGTAGGCCTCGGCGTGGCCTGTGGCCTCTAACGCTCTGCTGTGTGTTAAATACAACTTGCCTCACAGCAATTCAGGACAGCCGATTACCTCATGTAATGTTACAAGCTAATTAACGTTTGCCTCTTACGCTAGGGGTAAGTGATGTGTAGAGCAGCCACTGTGAGAGGGAAAATATTTTATAACTTACCTTCCAGTTCCGATAAGTCACGAGCATGTGCAACTAGCGCCGATCTGATGCCACGGTATAAATGTCAAACGGAAGTTATATGGATTTGTGAATGCACATTATAAACACGCTCATCTTCAAATGTGATTCGCCTTTGTAGCAAGTAGTACGGAATGACATTAAGGCTGTTGTAATACATTGCAGTGAGTAATGGCAAACTGACATTCAAAACATTTAATAAAGTTTCGTTATTGTGTGTCATATTACGATTACTGTTATTATCTAATATAACATCCTAATTTATGTAGGTTACCTTTTATCAGGTGTGGTAAAATGCCCTTGAAGGGGAAAAGAGGCCATTCCATTTTTTTGCGCTGAGAAGCGCTGCTGCCTACCTGCTTCTTCTCATGCACATTGCCTCTTTTGTCATTGAGACCAACACACTGAGATTCTTTCGTTATTCCGTAGCAGAAACGATTTTGTTTTTGTGTCGTCTGACGTAAGATAAGGCATTTATATCATCTTTTTAGCTCACTTGTATGGAGAGTCACAGCTCTTCCTACAACAATGTTTAAACTTCGTCATTTGACCTACAAATATAGTTACTCGTTATTTATTTGAGCCTGACAATTTTTTTCTGTGGATCGCTAAGCCTGTCATGGTGTCGAATTGGGAAAAGTAACAGAACTACTTGCTAGGAAAAGTGGCAAATGTGTTCACCCCAATACCAGATATAACTGCCTTCTAAAGTATTTCATGTACAAAGCTATCTTTTATCCGCTATTCTACCACGATGTGACAAATCTGACTCAATTAAGTTGTAATATTTACAGCCGTCTCTGTTCTATTTTGGTTAATATAAAATTCTGACACAAAATGGTATGCGGAAGCAGCCTGGTATTCTTTCAGATAGCAGGGCATGAAGACGTTTAGATAATGTACCCTGACATCAGAAAAACAAATATGGACATCTGTTCTCATGGTACTGACCACAGGTACGGAGAATCGGCCATTATCTAAGCCTTCAGAAAAATGATGTAGTTCCGAGATATTATTTTCCTTCTCACTCAAAAATATTTGCTGTGTTATATAATACGTATATATTGTTTATATCAACAAAAATGGTTTGGTGAGAGTTACATTTCTCTTTGATTGCCACTTCACAGACTCTCCCTCCTCCCTACCCTTGGTTCAAATGGCTCTGAGGACTATGGGACTTAACTGCTGAGGTCATCATTCCCCTATAACTTAGAACTACTTAAACCTAAATAACCTAAGGACATCACACACATCCATGTCCGAGGCAGGATTCGAACCTGCGACTGTAGCGGTCGCGCCGTTCCAGACTGTAGCGCCTAGAACAGCTCGGCCACCCTGGGCGGCTCCCTAATGTAATCTTGCTGCACTGGATGTCACCCAACAACGTTCAGCACGAACTCATAAACGACAAGGTTTGACGATCACTGGCCCATTTACTATTAGAGACAGACCTCCGCAAGACTGCACCCAGAATTTGGGTGCTATGTGCACTTTCCATTCATGCCTGCACCTTGCGTCCTTACGTCTGAACGTAACGTTACTTTTCAGCTTGAAACGGTCACGCTTATGTTGGTTTGCTCCAGGAAAATGGCGAAGTTGTTTGGTAAATGTCAGAAATTCAATGGTAGACTTTTTCTGCAGCCATAAAATATGTGGAAGGTGGAAGCCATGTTTACATTAAGAGCTCATCTATTTATAAAGCTATAATTCCGTATATGGCGTAGTAGCTCCTCGAAATTTACACTGCTGGCCATTAAAATTGCTACACCACGAAGATAACGTGCTACAGACGTGAAATTTAACCGACAGGAAGAAGATGCTGTGATATGCAAATGATTAGCTTTTCAGGGCATTTACACAAGGTTGAGGCCGGTGACGACACCTACAACGTGCTGACATGAGGATAGTTTCCAACCGATATCTCATACACAAACAGCAGTTAACCGCTGTTGCCCGGTAAAACGTTGTTGTAATGCCTCGTGAAAGGAGGTGAATTTCGTACCATCACGTTTCCGACTTTGATAAAGGTCGGGTGGTAGCCTATCGCGATGCGGTTAACCGTATGGCAAAATAGTAGCTCGCGTTGGTCGAGCTCCAATGACTGTTAGCAGAATATCGAATCGGTGGATTCAGGAGGGTAATACGTAACGCCGTGCTGGATCCCAACGGCCTGAATAGCAGTCGAGATGACAGGCTGTAACGGATTGTGCAGCCACGTCTGAGTCAACAGATGGGGACGTTTGCAAGACAACAACCATCTATACGAACACTTAGAACACGTTTGCAGCAGCATGGACTATCAGCTCGGAGACGATGGCTGCGGTTACCCTAGACGCTGCATCACAGACAGGAGCGCCTGCGATGGTGTACTCAACGACGAACATGGGTGAACGAATGGCAAAACATCTTTTCGGATGCATCCAGGTTCTCTTTACAGGATCATGATGGTCGCATCCGTGTTTGGCGACATCGCGGTGAACGCACATTGGAAGCGTGTATTCGTCATCGCCATACTGGCGTATCACGCGGGGTGATGGTGTGTGGTGCCACTCGGTCAGCTCTTGTTCACATTGACGGCACTTTGAGCAGTGGACCTTACATTTCAGATGTGTTACGATCCGTGGCTCTCCCCTTCATTCGATCCCTGCAAAACCCTACATTTCAGCAGGATAATGCACAACCGCATGTTGCAGGTGTTGTACGGGCCCTTCTGGATACAGAAAATGTTCGACTGCTCCCCTGGCCAGCACACTTTCCAGATCTCTCACCCATTAAAACGTCTGGTCAATGGTGGCCGAGCAACTGGCTGGTCACAATACGCCAGTCACTACTCTTGATGAACTGTGGTATCGAGTTGGAGCTGCATGGCCAGCTGTACCTATACATGCCATCCAAGCTCCGTTTGACTCAATGCCGTTATTATGGCCAGAGGTGGTTGTTCTGGGTACTGATTTCTAAGGGTATATGCATCCAAATTGCGTGAAAATGTAATCACATGTCAGTACTAGTATAATACATTTGTGCAATGAATACCCGTTTATCATCTGCATTTCTTCTTGGTGTAGTAATTTTAGTGACCAGTAGTGTATGTATTCGGCCCTTACCAGAAAACGAGAAACTACTATCTCTTTTTCATCTGACAGAAAAGGGAGCAGCGGTATAAGTACTCGAAGATAGTATCCTACCCGATGTGAGAAATCTCGCAGGAAACTGAACGGAAAAGCTGTTGCTGCCTGGAGAGTTGCACATTCCCTAGAGGCCACACAGTGTGCGGCTATCTTGAAGCGTCAACCATTTCAGTTGTTTCCACATCTTCGTGATCTCTCCCAGGGATCGTAAAATCCTGTGCTGTCTTTCTTTCCAGTCAGTGTCCTCTGGTGTACACTGAAAACACAAAAATAAATGTGATTGCAATTTCAAAAAAATGTGCACTTATTCATGAGAAAGAGCTTGACAAACTGAGTAAGCCAAAAACGCATATTACAACCTTTTGATATTATGTAAGCAATGTTTCAGCTTGTCATCGATCGACAGAGTTTCTGGTTACCCTACTGAGGTATATCGTGCCAAATTGTGTCAGATTGGCGCATTACATCGTCGAAATCCCGACATGGTTGGAGGGCCCTGCCCTTAATGCTCCAATCGTTCTCAATCGGGGAAATATCTGGTGTTGTTACTGGTCAAGGCAGAGTTTGTCGAGCACCAAGAGAAGCGTTAGGAACTCTCACAGTTTGCGGGCGGGCAATATCTTGCTGAAATATAATCCCAGGATGGCTTTCCATGATGGACAAAATTGTGGTTCGTGGATTATCGTCGACGTACCGCTGTGCTGTAAGGATGACGCGGATAACAACCAAAGTGGTTTAGCAGTATGGCGGGTGAGAGCCACCACAGTCCCGGGCGTCTTCATAGCCTTTGTTGGTCACTGCGACTTAGTTTGTAATGGGGCTCATAACTGAAGACACTTACACCCTTGTCTGTGAGATTGACAGAAGATGCGTGTGATGACGCGCTGGAGTGTAATACTCAAGGAGGTTCGCTCGAGAGTTTTGTATACAGCCCCCTATGTAGACTGACGGCATTTGCCTAGTATTTCGGAGCCAGGGGCGAAATTGTCCTGTTTTCAGGAAAAAACTATAGGCGTCGGCGTGAGTCGAAAATCCAATTAACGGAACCTGCTGCACGGGTTATCAGCAGACGCCTTTTCCGTATAGTGTAGGGGGTACAGATTTATTTCTGTAACGGTGAACGGAAGAAGTGATATTTGCTGAAGAATGACGGAATATTCCTCTTGAATTTGTGATACTGTGAGCAGAGATTTCAACAACAGTTCGTAGTCGGCCAAAAATGGAAAAGTGAATCGGCAGTTAAGTTTCCACGCCTACACTTGTATATACACTCCTGGAAATGGAAAAAAGAACACATTGACACCGGTGTGTCAGACCCACCATACTTGCTCCGGACACTGCGAGAGGGCTGTACAAGCAATGATCACACGCACGGCACAGCGGACACACCAGGAACCGCGGTGTTGGCCGTCGAATGGCGCTAGCTGCGCAGCATTTGTGCACCTCCGCAGTCAGTGTCAGCCAGTTTGCCGTGGCATACGGAGCTCCATCGCAGTCTTTAACACTGGTAGCATGCCGCGACAGCGTGGACGTGAACCGTATGTGCAGTTGACGGACTTTGAGCGAGGGCGTATAGTGGGCATGCGGGAGGCCGGGTGGACGTACCGCCGAATTGCTCAACACGTGGGGCGTGAGGTCTCCACAGTACATCGATGTTGTCGCCAGTGGTCGGCGGAAGGTGCACGTGCCCGTCGACCTGGGACCGGACCGCAGCGACTCACGGGTGCATGCCAAGACCGTAGGATCCTACGCAATGCCTTAGGGGACTGCACCGCCACTTTCCAGCAAATTAGGGACACTGTTGCTCCTGGGGTATCGGCGAGGACCATTCGCAACCGTCTCCATGAAGCTGGGCTACGGTCCCGCACACCGTTAGGCCGTCTTCCGCTCACGCCCCATCATCGTGCAGCCCGCCTCCAGTGGTGTCGCGACAAGCGTGAATGGAGGGACGAATGGAGACGTGTCGTCTTCAGCGAAGAGAGTCGCTTCTGCCTTGGTGCCAATGATGATCGTATGCGTGTTTGGCGCCGTGCAGGTGAGCGCCACAATCAGGACTGCATACGACCCAGGCACACAGGGCCAACACCCGGCATCATGGTGTGGGGAGCGATCTCCTACACTGGCCGTACACCTCTGGTGATCGTCGAGGGGACACTGAATAGTGCACGGTACATCCAAACCGTCATCGAACCCATCGTTCTACCATTCCTAGACCGGCAAGGGAACTTGCTGTACCAACAGGACAATGCACGTCCGCATGTATCCCGTGCCACCCAACGTGCTCTAGAAGGTGTAAGTCAACTACTCTGGCCAGCAAGGTCTCCGGATCTGTCCCCCATTGAGCATGTTTGGGACTGGATGAAGCGTCGTCTTACGCGGTCTGCACGTTCTGCACGAACGCTGGTCCAACTGAGGCGCCAGGTGGAAATGGCATGGCAAGCCGTTCCACAGGACTACATCCAGCATCTCTACGATCGTCTCCATGGGAGAATAGCAGCCTGCATTGCTGCGAAAGGTGGATATACACTGTACTAGTGCCGACATTGTGCACGCTCTGTTGCCTGTGTCTAGGTGCCTGTGGTTCTGTCAGTGTGATCATGTGATGTATCTGACCCCAGGAATGTGTCAATAAAGTTTCCCCTTCCTGGTACAATGAATTCACGGTGTTCGTGTTTATATTTCCAGGAGTGTATAATCGGCTAGATTAAGTGGGTGATGTCTTCCACTTGATTTACCTACGACTTAAACTATGCGATCGTTCATTTCATGTCTGTTCAATTTGTTACATCCAAATCTTCGTATGAGTTGGCCATTTATAAATGTGACTCAGTGATATTTTAGTCATTTTGATTAGCAAATTTCAGACTGCCACATTTGTCAAAATACGTATGAAGCAAGTTGTTAATCCTTGCACCATTTTGAAATCTTGTCAAGATGGCATTCAATATGTGTGCAGCAACTTTCAGTCACTACCTCATTATAGATAACTGCATCATTTATAAGAATTGTGGGCTTGCCATTAATATTGTTCGCTAGGTGTAATATACAACATGAAAAACAATGCAAAAAAATACATTTTCCTGGTGCATACTTAATAAATTTAGTTCTCTGCATGTCTCCATGACACTCCATCTTAGATAACTTGCTGCATCATTCCTACCAATGAATTCTCAACACCGCCACAAATTTCGCTTTGTACCCCATTTGATCACACTTTTTCTTTTCTGAAATCGGGAAATACTTCATCGATCTGTTTTCATTCATTGGTTGCTATATATCATCTGAGAAAAGTGTGAAATGGGTTTCACATCATCTATGTTTTCGGAATCCATAATGCGGGAGAATGTCAATCATTATGTCTGAGATTCTATAACAAATGGAGGTCCATTTTACTGGAAGATCATGTTGTGATACCCTTATTGTAGACGGGCATGACTTGTGCTGCCTTCGAGCCACTGGGAAAAGTTTTTTGTTTGGGCAATATACTATAGCTTACTGGTCCAAGAAGGCTAACTAAACAAAAAATTCGGAGTAGAACTTGCTAGGAATTCCATTTGACTGTGGAACTTTGTTAAGTTTCAGTGGTTTGAGTTTTTTCGTGACACCACATACAGTAACGTCTATTTCACCCAGCTGTTCAGTGGTACAGCAATTAAATTAGGATGATATTAATGCGTTTTCCCAATTTAATGAACATTCAAAAATAGCGTTAAGTGTTTCTGTTCAAGAATAAATGAAAGGATTATATGCACAAGCTGCAGGAATATAAGTAGGACACATTACAATTATTTTAATTCTACAAGTTATTTCTTCATTTTTGAGTGCATCTAGTTGATTTCTTCCGCTCTTCACAGGAAGCAATTAAGAAACTGTTAATATCTTTCCATAACTACAATCAAAATGTAAGACCAGTAATAAATTCACTGCAGAGCGTAAATCATAATTATTAGTGGATTCTGACACGGCTGAAAACTTATGGTGCCTGTTAAAAAGAAAGTATCTATATCGATTATGAGTATCTGATTAAATCCAAGAAAGTTTGGACAGACAGCAACACATGTATTGCTCAACGGTACAACCTACGAGTTTTCTAGAGATGTTCTAGTGTGCCTCGATTAACAAACAACCTCTGTACGCTACTGATGGCCAGTATGTATCATCAGATAAGATAATAAAAATATTAAATTACAGATACGATTACTCACACATGGACTGACAACGACAAACAATCCGAAAAACATAAGATAATAACGTGGCAGACGCAGGTTAGTCGTTTGGCAACGTGACTTACTTCTATCCTAACATACAACTGCCACTCCTCATCGACACCCTACTGAGGCAGTGGAATTAATAATCCACATTAAAATGAATCACAAAATATTTATTACCTTAGGAAAAGTATGACATGAGAGCATTCGTGTGACCAAAGTAAATTAACTGTAAAGTTAACATATATTTTGTCGTTCATTAGAATAATTACTACAATAAACCCATTATAAATTAAAAGAAAATGTAGCATCTGCTGCACTTAATGCAGCTATTTTTGGCTCGAATACTGAATCAGCAGTACTACCAAAATAATGAAGTATTTCCCATCAGTTTGGTGAACGAAAACTATGATTTACTAACTTCCATACAAGGGATACATATTGGCCGCGAACGTGACCAATGCTGAATATTGAGCTCAGCCTAATTGTCACTCTGCTGCGTAGTTTGTCAGAAAACCTAATCAGTCACACTACCACTAGTTATGCGCCAAGCTGCAAGGAAAGGAAAGCAGTAACACCTTACCTCGGATTGCTGAACAGAATGCTCAGCGAGGAGCAACAGGTATTTGTCAAAACCAGTTCAAAAAATACAGCTAGCTCTGTGAAAACTAATGTTGCAGCCAGACTCAATTACAATACCAACATCAAGAACTCCTTTTCTTGCGCTGAGTGGAAATTCAGTCATGAGACCACAGATTGTCTGATTCAAACTGCTTCCAACCAGTCCCTTCCGACTCGGCACAGCCTGCTCGCATCAACACACTATAACATGCAACTCACGCACAAAACTGGTCAGCTCCGACTAACTCATAATAACATGCACTGTAACACAAGGTGAGGCCACTTAGGGCTTCGCACATACGAGTAAAACTGTTTCCACAAAACCGACGCTTTACAACTGCCATCTTACAACCACCTCGTTTTCTTTCTTCAGATGCAACACGCTCAAGTAGCACCGCTGCGGCCTTGGTGTTCATGGCTGAGATACTCCTAAGATCGCCAGTGAAACCTAAATACACTCCTGGAGATTGAAATAAGAACATTGTGAATTCATTGTCCCAGGAAGGGGAAACATTATTGACACATTCCTGGGGTCAGATACATCACATGATCACTGACAGAACCACAGGCACATATACATAGGCAACAGAGCATACACAATGTCGGCACTAGTACTGTGTATATCCACCTTTCCCCACACCATGATGCCGGGTGTTGGCCCTGTGTGCCTCGGCCGTATGCAGTCGTGATTGTGGCGCTCACCTGCACGGCGCCAAACACGCATACGACCATTATTGGCACCAAGGCAGAAGCGACTCTCATCGCTGAAGACGACACGTCTTCATTCGTCCCTCCATTCACGCCTGTCGCGACACCACTGCAGGCGGGCTGCACGATGTTGGGGCGTGAGCGGAAGACGGCCTAACGGTGTGCGGGACCGTAGCCCAGATTCATGGAGACGGTTGCGAATGGTCCTCGCCGATACCCCAGGAGCAACAGTGTCCCTAATTTGCTGGGAAGTGGCGGTGCGGTCCCCTACGGCACTGCGTAGGATCCTACGGTCTTGGCGTGCATCCGTGCGTCGCTGCGGTCCGGTCCCAGGTCGACGGGCACGTGCATCTTCCGCCGACCACTGGCGACAACATCGATGTACTGTGGAGAAGCCGGCCGCGGTGGTCTCGCGGTTCTAGGCGCGCAGTCCGGAACCGTGCGACTGCTAGGGTCGCAGGTTCGAATCCTGCCTCGGGCATGGATGTGTGTGATGTCCTTAGGTTAGTTAGGTTTAAGTAGTTCTAAGTTCTAGGGGACTAATGACCACAGCAGTTGAGTCCCATAGTGCTCAGAGCCATTTTTTACTGTGGAGACCTCACGCCCCACGTGTTGAGCAATTCGGCGGTACGTCCACCCGGCCTCCCGCATACCTACTATACGCCCTCGCTCAAAGTCCGTCAACTGCACATACGGTTCACGTCCACGCTGTCGCGGCATGCTACCAGTGTTAAAGACTGCGATGGAGCTCCGTATGCCACGGCAAACTGGCTGACACTGACGGCGGCGGTGCACAAATGCTGCGCAGCTAGCGCCATTCGACGGCCAACACCGCGGTTCCTGGTGTGTCCGCTGTGCCGTGCGTGTGGTCATTGCTTGTACAGCCCTCTCGCAGTGTCCGGAGCAAGTATGGTGGGTCTGACACACCGGTGTCAATGTGTTCTTTTTTCCATTTCCAGGAGTGTAACTCCCATGTGGCAGAAAGATATCGAAATCGGCCAGCGAGCGGTCGGAAATACACCTAAGTTCCCTTCCGTAATCGACATGCAAAAATACGTAACCGAAATGAAGGGTGACCGAATCAACAGACACCTTTAAAAAGAATTGAATAGTTATCAAAAACGGTCCGTAAAGGTGGGACCACGAATAATACGTTTGCGAAATAAATGGTAATGTGTGCTTACGAGCTTCCAACCACTTAAGCACGAAATATTCTATTTTAAATACCAACGTTTCTATTAAGCCCCGTGTAAAGGATTAAATCATTTAATGGTCTATTTTAAGAAGAGGTACTACGTGAGCTTGTTACATGTTGCAGTTTACTGTTACACTCTTAACTATAATACTAGTATTCCACGTTTCATGCTCTCAATTGTATGCAACGTTTTATTTAATTTCCCAGATGTTTTATTATTGCTTATTTGTTCACACTCGTCTCAGCAGTGTGTCTTGAATTCTTTGAACCTCCTTCGTGAATCACCTTACCCTTAACAAGTTTGACAACTCGTTGCTCGTCCTGTCCTCGGGATTTTATCGCTGGAGTAAAATTAAAGATGGACTTTCAAAGTAGAATCCTAAAAATTCTGCTACTCTGAGCGTCTATTACGTACAGGAAGCATGAGAGTGACTGTTGGGTCGTGCCCACTCGTCTCTTAGAAGGTGCACAAGGAAGCTGTTTTTTTTCTGATTGCTTATCGATAATTCAAGCTAATCACATTAATAGTTTTTCTTACAGTAAAGGAGATTGGCAATACTTAACTTTGGGTCGCAAGCAATGGGCGACATTCAAATACTCAATGTCCTTCGTTACATACAATGTCGACAAAGGTAATTCACACGAGTTCAAATGGATCATTAATAACGGGTCATCTAGAGCCCATCTTCTAGGGCGTGGTTTCTCGTCCGGGTCTTCTAGTGCGCGTCTTCCACTGTCCGCCTAGCTTTTTTTTTTTTTTTTTTTTTTTTTTTTTTTTTTTTTTTTTTTTTTTTAGATGGAGCCCCTCCAGGCCCACACCGGCATGATGGCCAACGCAAAAGGTCTACTGCTATCTCTGCATAAGGGATAGTTTTCACTAAAGTGAAGTGTCGCAGGGTGTGGGTACTGCAATGCTTGCATACGTCTGTTTGAGGTTATCTATTAATACACGCTAATCTGGAGATAGACTTGGTCGAAAGTCGGAGAGTGGTAGCGGTTTGAAGGGCAGAGGAAAAAAAGTGCCAAGGCAAGCGTCAAGTGAAGAAAACCTCTGCGATATTTAGGTCGGGTAGTAAGAGCAGTAGCGGATGTCTTTCTGACTGCGACAGTTCATGCAAGAGCAGGTTATGTTAATAGCGGGTATCGTGCAAGAAGATACCGTCTCAACGGCATTGGTCGTTATAGTAAAAGGAGTCCGGTGCGGCAACACAGTGCGTTGGCTTACGCCCTCTGCTGTGCGCTGTGCCATGTCGCCAGTGACTTGGCTTCAGCTTCATCAGGCTGCTGTTGAACGGAGGCAGTTCGGTGTTGGTCGGCGTCCCTTGCTACTGTGCGGCGCAGTTCAGCCACAGCTTGCTCGGCGTAGTGAGCGCAGTTCCATTGAAGAACTGCACGCCGTTCTCTCGCGCAGGCGCGATATAGGCGCCCTTTTGACTTCTCGATCCCTTGCGAGGGCTGCCCCACAGCGGTCGGCGTCGCCGTCCATACCGTTGGGGCGGCGGTTGTCTTCTTGGCACCCTTCCCCTGCGGCGCTGCTGGGGCAGCAGGTAGAGCAGCCACCCGAACGCCCTTCTGTTAGTTGCAGGAGCATTCGCAGGGGTTCCAACCCCTTCTCCAGGACACACGCAAAGTCTGCACGCAACTGCCTCAAGGCCTCTTCCTTCTCGGCAGCCCCGGCGGTTGCGAAGGCAGCCCTCCTTGCCGCCATGACGGCCTTGGGGGCTGCTGTAGCTTCCTCCACAGCGGTTCAGATGTCGACGCCGCTAGCTGGCCGTTGTGGCCGAGCGGTTCTACGCGCTTCAGTCCGGAAACGCGCTGCTTCTACGTTCAAAATTTCGAATCCTGCCTCGGACAAGGTTGTGTGTAATGTCTTTAAGTTAGTTAGGTTTAAATAGTTCTAAATCTAGGAGACTGATGACCTCAGATGTTAAGTCCCACAGTGTTCAGAGCCATTTGATTTTCGACACCGCTGTTCCTCTCAAGGGCGCATGCTGCATAATGACCGTCCGCCTCCGGGCGGTCGGCCCCGCTCTTGGCGGAGGGGCCGACTCCGCGCTGTCCTTCAGCTGGGCCGAGCTGGTCTGCGCCAGTCGTCGTCGCCGACGTCGTCGTCTCTTGTGCTGCGTCGGTGTGGCGCGGCCGTCTCGCTGCCTTCAGCGCGACTGTGGCTTTAAAAAGCCTGGCAGCGGCGCGAGCTGGCGACGTGCGGGACGCCACAGCGGTCGTAAGTCGGCAAAGCTTGTCTGCCGCGGCCGCAGGCACGGCTGGCGTGCTTGCCAAAGCACTTGACGCACCACACCACGTTGCGGCAGTACTTCGCAATATGGCCCTCGCCATGGCACTTTAAGCAATGGGACTGGGAGTCCATGGCGGTCGGGTGAGCCTCTGTCGTTACCGGAAAACCCAACAGCTTCCGCAAGCCGATGTTGTCGCCCTTGCCGTCGGCCGTTCGCACGGTTACGGCATAGAGCGGCAGCCTCTTCTTGTCGGTCCGGCTGTGCAGCCATTCGGTCGCGTTACCAATCCCGGCTCTCAGCAGCCCCTCACGAACCGCTGCCTATTTACGGCACTAAGGCAGCTCCCTTAGGTGTGCCTTGGTCATCTTCTTCCTTCCATCGGAAGGCGCCGTCTCACGCGCTGCCGGCCCTCTTGATCGCCCTGTGGTCGACCAGGTGCGCTGTCAGAACGCAGATCAGCGAGTCTGTGTCGACAAACTCATACACGACCCCATTCTTGGCGCGATTCGTCATTAAGGCGAACGACGCTGTCCACCCGCCTTTGCACTTGATGTACAAATGGGGAACAAGCTGCGACTCGTCTTCTCGGGTTTTTCTTGCTTGGTCAGCAAACGCAATGCCCCTCGTGGCAGCATGTTGTGGGGCGCAGAACACGACAATTTTCCGGCGTTGTGAAAACAACGCACGAGAATCTGCTTCTCGCAGCACCCACAGCACAGAACTTCTTCTAGACATCTCCTCGGCCGAGAAAGCGTTGCGGGCAGCGGCAGCGATGCGCACTCCTCGCGGGCTCAGGTCGAACTGGTCTTGCCGAGGCTGGCAGGAGCGGCTTTTATGTTCTCTTCGGATAGAGGAAGCACCTGTTGTTGTTGCGGTCCTTGCGTACTATTGGCTGAAGCATCTCACGGCCTTCTCTACGGTTACGTTCTCGATCTTCGTGCCGGTGTTCGTCGTTACTCCGGAACAGTGACTTTATGTGGCGTAAACAGTCATTATTTCGTAGGTGCATTGCCAGCTGAAATGTGACGCTAAACAGCAGACTTTCCACAAAGCACTCTCAGCAGCGTCTTCGAATTACTGTACACATGTAGGTGTAGATGTGAAACCCTAAATGTTTATTTAGGTTTCCATTTTTGACCAGCTACGAATTGTTGCTGGATCTCTGCTTACAGTATCACAAATTAGAGGGTGATTGTCTGCATTGACCAGTAAATGTTACCTCTTTATGCTTTTACTCTTAGCCTCCCGTTCAGGCGGCCAGTGTGGCCGTGCGGTTCTAGGCGCTTCAGCCTGGAACCGCGTGTCCGCTACGGTCGCAGGTTCCAATCCTGCCTCGGGCATGGATGTGTGTGACGGCCTTAGGTTAGTTAGGTTTAAGTATTTCTGAGCTCTAGGGGACCGATGACCACAGATGTTAAGTCCCATAGTGCTCAGAGCCATTTTTTGAACCTCCCGTTCACCATTAGAGAAATGTTTATGCTCCTCCTACGCTATTTGGAAAGTCGTATAACGCTAACGCGTGCAGCGGTAATTACTGACGGACGGTTGTTAGTTCTCGACTCATGACAGTCTCTACTTCTTTAACTGAAAATACGACAGTTCAGCCTTTAATTTCCGAAATGCTTCAGAGATCTATAGAATTGGACCGCAAATGCAAGTGAGTACATAAATGAAAATCTGCTGTTTGCAAAATAGCAAAAATTCCCACATCAGAGACTGACAAATGAAGAGCCACTGCTGTGAATCGTACTCCTGCTGCTGGCAATGTTGATGTTCATATCCATTCTGGTGTGCCGCATTGCCCCTATTTCTAAGACATTCCTTCAAGAATTGCTCCACCTATTTACTACACCCTAATTTTGATGAATTTGCACATCAATTTCAACACGATTTATAATATCTTTTTTGTTCTTTTGAGTCCTTATTCTCTGACTGATTTGTGCTTTGATGCCGTCTACATCCTCAATTATGTGCTGCATATATTCCATTATTTCAGTCTGAAGTATTACATGGACAAATCCCCGAAATTTTATATAAATCTAAATGAAAGCACCAAAATACGCTAAAAATTATTTTTTACTATAAATAACTTCATATACAAATACGTTACGCACATTAATTTGATGAAATGCATTTATAGTTTTTCATAAATAACATTTCAATGATGTAACGGCAGTAATCCTGTGGCTGATTTCGATCGACTATAATCTGTTTCTTTTTTTTAATTTTTTTTTTAGACCTGAAGAAGCTAAGTGAAGCGTGTTTCCGCTCATATCGATATCTCTCTTGTCTGTTAGCCTTTGTTCTGATGGAAGCTATATAGCTACGTTCTTGAGGATCAGTAAATAATCTTTCTTTTGCGTAGACAAACGTGATGTAAGTGTCATGTTTTAGCTTTAGAGCTATCTGTAATGAAATTAATGTAATTGAGTTAATTCTCATTTTAATAGTTCACCTAATATATTCAATACAAAGGAAATGAGCAATACGAGCATAACGAATCGTGGCTTGGAGAACGCAATGGCCGAATACAATTAGTATTCTATAGTATGCTACCTTGTACATGCAGGCCGAATCCGCTTTATGAGTCACCGCAACGGCAGAATCCTTTTCGGTGTATGAGCGGTTCGAACAGGCATTCTTAAATATTGGTCACTACATATTCAAGCACATCTAAGACGTGAAGTATTCAACCCGGAAAGTAACAATGTCATGCAAGGGAGTCTTCGGAAATATTGTGAAAAGTACTTTGGAAAGATACTCTATTAGGACATTCCTATATCGGACAAAGATGTGATAGGAACTTTAAAAGGTAAATTGAAAATCAACTTTCAGGAACAACTAATACATGCACCCGATGACCCATTGGAAAATATTTTATCTGCTTTGGATTCGCTTCATTTAATTCAAGGAGTTGGAAGCGTCAACGGCAACCACTGCGACCGCCCGCAACATAACGCCTACCACGACAGTGGTAGGGATCACGCTGGGAACGGCAACGGTGCCACACCTATTGGCGAGCACAGGAATGACAGAGCGCACACAAAATCAGAAAGGTTCGTGATTTGTGTCCAGAAATGAAAATAACAACCACAGATACCACACCAGATATCAGAATAACAGACAATTGCAAAATCAGGGTTAGTGGGGGCAAAACCAAAACCACAACGGGGGTCAGTAGCAGCGTAATTTTTGTGGGCTGCCGCCGGGAAATTTTTCACTGCCGCCTCCCGCCTGGCAATACCAGCAGCATCACGCCAGAGGTAATAATCAACACATACAAATAGTTGAGGTTACAGTCGGCAATCTCAACGACAAAATCAGGCGTCAAACTAAAAGCGGTCTATCCTGCTCCCGGATACTGGCCGCGAAATGGAATGGAGGCGAAATAAATAATGTTGTGTCGAACATAATTCATTAAACGAAGGGACTGACATAAGAGATTAGTTATATAACGATTAATGTTGAGCACAGAATGTTATGAACAGCAAAACCAGGCAGTAGTAGGTAGCATACCAACCACCGTCACTATAGATACTGGGACGAAATTAAATATTTTTAATAAGATATGTGAGACAACAAAGGTTCCAGTTTACCCATGCAGCACTATGTTGTCCTGGGAGGCATTCACGCAATGACACAAAGGTTGGAAATGCAGGCACAGATTGAAGCGTTATTTGAAAACGAAGCAACAGAATGCACGTTTCTCAACGTTAAGAACTTGTGTTCTACTAAGTGGGGATGGAAGATTCGACATCAGGAGTGGAACCTGCCACATAGATGTTGAAGGTAAAGAGTTTATTTTGAATTTGTTGCGCACTCTGGCACGTCAAGGCAAATTTTAGATTAAATGTTATAGGCAGCAAGGTGTTGTGGGCCTTGTTGACTATGAACATGGCACGCTCGTATCTCATCAAATAGATGAAGATTTATCTGATTCTAATAAGTTCGTAGATAAGGCACGAGAAGCAGAATACTTGAGCGAACAGCAGATAGCTGAGATGTCTGGTTTGTTATTTTCTTTCATAAATGAGTTTCCTTGTAAACATGTACTCAATGAAGGATACAATTAGAAGATGAAGGTTACTCCATTTGAGACATTCTCACGCCAAACTCATTTCATTCCGTGGTCAAAAAGGGAGGCAGTTAATTGGGAAAGACAAAAGATGCTTGCCTGGAATATTATAGATACATAAATGTCGCCTTACAGCAGTCCATTGTTAGCAGTAAATAAAGCTGGTGGAGGTGGGCGTCTTGTACTTGACGCCTGAAACGCAAGTAAAGTTGTTGTGCCCGGCCTGAAGTTTTGGAAAAACCACTTCATATGTTACTGGAGTAAAATATCTATCCACGATCGATTTGAGATCATCGTTTTGGCAGGTGGAATTGTCTGAGGAATCTCGAAAGTATAAGGCGTTAATTTTTTCTGGTAGCTCGAACCAATTTAAAGTATCGCCTTTCGCTTTGAATATCAGTTCAGGTGTTTTTATCGCAGCCTTGAGGTTGTGCTGGATCTTGATTTCTTAGATAAGGTAACTGTATATGTAGAAGATTTGTTAGTTGCTACAGCGACATGGGTTGAACATGTTTGTTTATTAAAAAGTGTAGTAGGGAAGTTTTCAGAGTCAGGTATTATTGCAAACCTTGACAAGTCCAAATTTGCCGAGACTGAAGTTAAATTCCCGAGCCAAATCATATCTTCTTCTGGTGTTGTTGCAGATCGAGACAAGATATCTACTATTGCAAACGTCCACCTCTTATTACCAACAGTCCACTAAATGGATTCTACGATGTCGTCTCATTCTTTAGAAAGTTCGTTCCAAACCATCTGCTCAGTAATCAGTACCTGTTTAATCTGTTGAAGGAAAATGCTCCCTGGGTTTGGATAGTAAAGTGCCAGGAAACTTTTTGCACCATTTAAAGAGCATTGGCGTCTGCCAACATACTTCACCATCTAGATTTGACGAAGGTTTTTTGTATTGCGTCTAACGCATCAAATTCAGGACTTGAAGCGTTTCTCTTTCATATAACTGAAAATAGCAAGGAAAACTGAGATACACATTGTTAGTTTTTCTAGGAGAGTGTTATCTGAGTGTGAAAGAGCTTTCTCAATAACAGAATTAGAAGCACTGGGTGTCGTGTGGTCATTTCGAAAATTAAGTTGCTACTTATATGGTCATCATGTAAGGATATTATGCGAAAACAAAACGTTGAGTTTTCTCCTGTCATCCAGTTTGGTTCACCAGGTATTAACCAGGTGGTGTCTTACATTGCAAGAACACGATTTTAAGATTGTTTAAATTAAGGGTAGTGAAAATATCATAGCACGTGTACTCTCCAGGTTGCCACAAGGGCACCGAGTTAGTAGAACAGGCGAACGACTGCAACATCTATTTAATGAAAGACGTTGCACATCACACGTACTATCTCGAGATATGTACAATCATGAGCAATTTCCAGATTGCTAATTCCAGATGGAATGAAGTGAAGCAAATCATTCGAAATCAGCTTGCACGTAAGATTGCAAAATTTTCCAGATTATATAATAATGTTTTATTCCATAGCATTAGTCCCGAGTCTGATGCATGGCATGTTTGTATATCGCAGGCGTGTGAAGAAAACCTAATTTGGTACATGCACACTTAGCGTGGAGACATGTGGGAGTAGAAAAGTGCAAACAGAAGATTGCAGCTTACAGACGTGTGCATCAGTTATTAAGAACTCGCTACATCTCACAGATTTATTTATTTAGCGTATGGCTCTTAACATCACAGTAAAAATTACAGAAACAACACGATTAAAAAAAAATCTGAGACCAAATTACATAAACGCCTCCACAAAGATGCCACTGCACCCCATAATAACATCTGAGGATGGAGAAACCACATCATTGGAAACTGCGAACCATATTGTCAATTCAAACGAGGTATCAAGTACGTTGTAGAAGTACATGATTTATTTACCAAATACGTACGGCTGAACAGTGCTAAGTCAACAAAAGCTGCATCGATTGCGAAGGGATTAAGGGATGACTATATCCCACGTTTCGGTAAACCAAAACCGGTCCTATCTGATAATGCTGCAAATTTCATAGGTAGAACATGGCTTAATATTTCCATTCCGAAAAAAACTACACTGAAAGGGCATTTAGAGAGTTTAACCAGTTTATAGAAACGTATTTACAAAACAGAAATACCCGATGGGTAGAATTAGTAACCCTTTTTAACAGATTGTGTATAGTTTGCCATAACTTTTCACAAGATTCAGTCCATACGAGCTTATGTTAGGCAAAGAAACAAAATGAGTGGATGAATGCGCTTCCTCAGACTCCAAACAATAGCGTTTCATTACAAGAAAGAATACGTCAAGCAACTGCTTCCTTAAAAAATGTGCCAGGCCAGAAAGAATGCTTATGATAAGTAGCAAGGCCTCACTGGAAAATACTCACTTGGAAATTTAAATTTGCTCAGTAGCCATCCAAAACTGTCCTTGCTTAAACGCTAAAACCAGAAATGGCAAACAATGTTTAACGGTCCAGTCAAAATTGTGAAAATACCTCATTAATGATTATATTTTCAAACGCAAACTAGATCTACGGATTGTACCACCACCACAATCTGAAAAGATTTATACAGTACATATATATGTTCACGCATTTTGAAAGATCTGTCAGTAACCAGTTCTTGTACAATTATTTTGTCGTGTATGTATGTGACTTTTTTTGTCTTATACTATTTCCTGTTGTCATAAACTTCACGGCACGAAGTAATGCAAGGGCGAGACTAAACTCTCTGCAAACAACAGTGAGTGTATGTGAAATTGCGGGGACTAAACAGCCTTGAAAAACTTACTTTCGGAGTACAGAACAAACTTTCAGTGACACATGTGACCGTCTGCTACAAAGTGTAAACAGTGCAATACTACCTTCGCCAAGCAGTGACGCGAAGAGACAAAAGGATGAAACAGTAAACAGAGTATCCTGATATCGACGAGCTGCAGAAAAAATAGACACGATTCACGAAACACTCGCACTTATGCAAACATAATGCTCCCGTAAAAGTTCGCCAGTCAATTCTGTCGCCGACATTATGGAGTGCTACAGAGACTAATAGTTAGCGTGCGGTGCTGAGTGCGTGCTTTTAATTTAAAACTGTTACCGTGTGCGAGTGACTAAACGAACACTTAACAAGATACTCGTGTGTGCACTGTAAATATTAAGTTAGTGCAACGTATGAACTGTAAACAACGAACTCCTATGGCAGTGAACAAACTTCGGTTCGTTCTATGTGGTCTAACTAGCCACAGACATATGCCTCAATAATTTTTGACAAAAAAAACAATTAATGGTTACTCAAACTTCTAAATAGTCACCCATAAATTAACTTTGAGTGCACTTTACCAAGTTAGTCAGTCAGCAAACACAGTGTTTGCAGCTTAGCGGTTTGTAGTAGCTATCAAACAATTGATATTGCTATTTTATCTTTTCCGTAAATAATCTCGGACGCTGGTGGACGAGTTGGCGACATTGTAACTGCTTGTTTCTCACCAAGGCTGCCGCTAGAGTCAGATGGCACAGCAAACTGACAGCTGAACCAGTCACGTGTTGGCGAGATGCAGATGTAACCATTCCATTAGAAGAGAGCGAGGCGCCTACCGCGCCTTAAAGACATGCTCAAATTTGTGGTCACGGAGCGGTAAAACACAACAAACTTTTATAATTTCTTCTAACAGCGGAACAACGAGTCGACATAGCGTTGTATAAATTCACATCGTCGAAAATCTACTGCTCTACATCTGCAACCGTCGAAGACCAAGACAACAACAAACCTTTATAATTTACAAATCATGGATCACAGCAATCAGTCGTCCTTTTTTACAGGTTTTATTTGGCCAATCTAGATCTCGGCTAGTTCCTAGACATCACCAATGCACTGTATCATAGTATCAGTGCAAGTCAGATCCCTGTTGTTCGGGCGCCTGTCACAATTCTTTTAGGAATACTACATCTACCAGCAGAACAACGAGTTAACACAATACTCTATGAATTCATATCGTCGAAATTCTCTGGCTTCACGTGTACCAGCAGAACAACGACTTAACATAGCATTGTATAAATTCATAACGTCGAAATTCTTTGTTTTCACCCCTACAATCATACATCTACAAGACGTCACCAAAGCTTTGTATTTTTTTTCTTTGGAAATTCGTGGACAGTTCCTAAGGAACCAAACAGCTGAGGAGATTGGTCCCTAGGCTTACACACTAAGTCTAACTTAACCTAACTTACGTTAAAGATAACACACACACGCATTTCTCTGCCCGGGGATGGGTATTTGTGCTGTCCTCATCATATCATTATCATCATCATTCGTGACAGTATATAGATTACACTGTAGAAAAATAGCACTATGAAAAAATTGGGACTTTGTACAGGCGCTGATGACAGCGCAGTTGAGCAACCCACAAACCAAATATCATGAAACACATACCCATTCCCGAGGGAGGACTCGAACTTCCGACGTGGAGTAAGCCGTCTTAGACCGCGAGACTACCCCGCGCGAAAGCTTTCTGTATCCATTCCATAACGACGAGTCTACAAACATTGTATTAAATAGAAACCATTGAAGTCTACAGAAATGAAGAAACCATAATCAAACAACAAAAATCTGTAAAACATACCAGTTTATGTAAAACCCTAATCCTGTACCATATATCCGATGTACTCTGATTTAATGCATTACGATTTGTACAACTAATACAATGTTTGGTGTCCCTATATATGTGTGTATGTAAATACTTTTATTGATTGACTTTTTGTGACTGTATTGAAACAGAAATTTGTGAGTTCAAACAGTTTTAATTACTGAAACATCTACCTCATACTCCGCAAGCCATCTAATGGCGTATGGCGGAGGGTACTTTCGGTACCAGTATCTGATTCCTCCAATCCTGTTCCAATCGCGAATACTGCGTGGGAAGAATGATTGTCGGTAAGCCTCTGTATAGGCTCTAATTTCTCAAATTTTCTCCTCGTGGTCAATACGCGAGATGTATTTGGGGGGGGGGGGGGGGGAAGTAATATGATGTCCGACTCCTCCTGAAAAGTGCTGTACCGGAGTTTCAATAGTAAATCTCCCTGCGATGCACAACGCCTCTCCTGTAACGTCTGCCAGCGGAGGTTGCTTAGCATCACCGTAACGCTCTCTCACCAGCTAAACGATCCGGTAACGAAAATTGCCGCTCTTCGGTGGATCTTCTCTATCTCCTCTATCACTCCCACCTGATAGGAATCCACAAAAGAAGTGGCTTATATGGCACTTATTCGCCCGATCCTTAAGTATTGTTAATCTATCTGGGGTTTGATGAACAATACTCAAGAATTGGGCGAACAAGTGATTTATAAGACACTTCTTTCGTGGATGAGTTACATTTCCTTAAGACTCATCCGATGGTTTTGAGTCTTGTGTCTGCTTTTCCCACTATCTGTATCACACGGTCATTCCACTTAAGGTCCCTCTGCATAGTTACACCTAGATATTTTACGACAGACGCTGTATCCAGCTGTTTGTCATTAACAGTGTAGCAGTACAGTAGTGGATTTCTTAGATTTATTTACGTTATGTGTCAACTACCAGAGCCTGCACCATTCATCAATTTTCTGCAGGTCGTTCTGCAAATTCTTACTATCTTCTGGCGTTTCTACTTTGGTATGGACAACTGCATCATCCGGCGATAGTCTTAAAGGGCATCCGACGCTTTCTACTAGATCATTCATATATAGAGTAAACGGCAACCATACAGTGCTATCCTCCAAACGTATATTCTCAGAAATTTCTTCCTCAATTCAGACCTAAGATTGATATTAGCAGACTACTGTTGGACACAAACGGTCTTTATGACAATGCTAGTGAGTCTTTTATATCCTCCTTGCTACGTCCGTGATGAGTTATTAGGGTGAATTATATATAATGCTTAATATGTAGCAGAATCCCTAAACTGCATCTACTTCTTGACAGTAACGATAGAAATGCCTAAAATTATAACGCAGATGGACAAACAATGACTAGGTAACTTTTTATCAACCTTCATTATACTGCATTTGCACACTGCACTTAGAAGTTACGCCTTCGATTACGATCTAAACATGTATGCATAGCTCAATGATATCAGAAGAACTGCACGAAAACCAATGGTGTTGCAAGGCACTGACAGCATTCTCTGAAAGGTAATAATCTCTTACTTTAACCCAGTAAACTTATTTTGAATACAAGATAAAATATGGAAACCATAGTCTATTAATGTGAACCAACTTTAGTGTAACAACAATAAAAACTTAAGCCGTACAGAACACTTATTTGAAACTCATACCTCTATACTGTTGGTAACATGAGTTCTGTGACATCCATGTCAACACCACATGCCGTGTTTCGTAGCGAAAACTCATGTCTACTTGTATCGCTGTTTTTCTAAAAAACTACATATAAGTATTGATGTGTCCAAGGCTACACCAGAAATCCTATTTCTCTGTCGGAAGCCTGTTGCTCCGGCTTTCGAGAGATGTTTAGAAGGCAATGAAATTTCAAGTAAAATTTCAGTTAATAATCACATACAAAATATTACTATATGTTGCAGGAAAATGAACTTTTTATACAGTTTTCATATTGCATTTAGATTTTAGTCTTGTACTTGTGTTTCTTATACATGACGTAGACACTGCAGGCGTTTTCATTCACATTAAACTATTACTGTATGGTTATGCTTGCGATAACGATACTCTGCTATTTCTTAAGATATGAAATTATTGAATACTTCCTGCCGACACCGATGCTATTGGTATCTATTCATATATATCGATACTTGCTTATGTAAGGTATGTTTATAAGTCTCTGAGTACCTGTGTATGTGAGAGAGAGTGACGGGAGTAGCTGTCGGAGAATGCAAGCGCTGGTTCCGTGCTCTCAGATGATTCAACACATCTGACGGCATGAGGCTATGAACAGCAGAATGAAGGTAGCCGGAAGAAGCAGACCGCCGTAATTTTCTACACCCAAAAAACGAACTTTGAGGAGACTGTGAAACATTTAAGTCGTACCCACATGGATCGAGCATTCCAACGTTGAGCATGTTGAGCTTCTGACGTCATGGAGTGGAAGAAGCACGTTAGGAAGTCTTTCCGAGCGCGCCGAAGAATAACTAAAATGATAGAGATTTTAAATGTGTGTTTGAACGTTCACCAATGAAATGAAAGATCCCCACTTGTGTCACAGGCACGCCGTCCGAGGCCTACGAGAAAGACAGGCCGCGGCGCGTACGTTACGAAGTCAGGCCAGAGCTCGCTCGCTCGCTCAACTCAGCAAACAAACTGCATTTCTACACCTGCTAACAAGTGACTAGTTGTGTACGTACAAACTAGAACGAGTCTTACTGTTATTAGTCCTACAATATCCGGAAGTCCAAAGACCTACTAAGAATTTGCTACGGCTATGCTGGGATACAATAAACTTAAAACCAAGCCAAAATAATTATTAGTTTCAAAAGCAAGCACTTCTTGAACGAAATGAAGACTATTGAGCAGAAGAGACTAAATAAAATAAACAAGGTGTTATAAAATTTTTGTTGTGTATTGATCTTAAATTAAGTTTTGTTGTAGTACTGTTAATCAGTAAGACTTCGTAACAGCAGATTGGTGTACAAGATGCAATTCTCGTTAGGACGTACACACCCAGGTGCGAGTTAACACGTTTAAGAACGTATTTTCTCTGCTGAGCTGAGCGAGCGAACGAGTTCAAGGCTACCTTCGTGACGTACGCGCCACAGCCAGTCTTTCTCGTAGGTCTCGATGCCATCTCTCTGCAGTACAGAGTCACGAGACGCCATATTGTATTTCAGCTGAACCCCGTATTTATACAAGCCGTTTAGAAGCAGCCGCAAATTGAAGACCTCTGGAAAACCTGTCGTTATTTGTGTGATTTGTTGTAATAAAATTTCTGGAAACGTCATATTGGTGGTTAAAGAATTATTGTGACTTGGTTAATGTGAAAGTATGCCGTTTGAAAGCAACGGTGCACTAAGCATGGCAGTTTTCTTGGTGTAATTTGTTATAATTGTCACACTACAATTAAAGTTTTCTGGAGATGAAGAGAAGCAAATTACGGTTGCATAGGACTCCTGGTCCTTAAAGCGCAATCAGTATCAGCGAAAGAGCGCAAGGTAAAGCGTAGTGTGTTGCGGGTTCGCGCTTCACTGGCTCTTAAAATTCTTTTAGTAGCCTTCAAGTTTTATGATACGTTCTAATACTTTCTTATTAGTTTCGTAGAAGTGTACTCCCTAATAATCGATGTTATGTGAATGTAAGTGCGCCCTTTCTGAGAAGTGAGTTTGTTCGATTGACAGTTTTCGAACAAATATCTGTAACTAGTGTCAAAAGAGTAACAGTGCTCCATAAAAATAAAGGTAAACATGATGAGCAGCCTAAAGAAAAATCTCGCAATATTAAATTGTGCTTATGTTTCGGAAATGAAATGATAGTGAGACCTCCAGACTATACTGGAGGAAACGCAGATGCCAACAAATTGTAAGTAATTACTTATTTTCATTAAAAAAACACTTCTTGAACTGTTTGATAATCTAAAAATAACACATATAATAACAAAATGTATCGTTCTAGAATCCACTGGAGACGCCTTAGAGTAAAAAAAAGGGCGAAGCGCGCAGCAAGAAAAGGCGGTTTTATTTACAAAACAGAGAAATAATCAGTAAATATTTAATCAAAATGAATTCTAACTACATTAAACCGATCACGTAGGATAATGATATTGTTTACAACTGGTTTTTTAGAACTTAAAAAAGGTTATTGTAACAACCATATAAGAATACGCGAACAGTGGCCTCATTTGAAATTAATAACCAACTGTAAAATATTCTATGTAGCTAAGCAAAGTATGGTCTCGCAGAGCAAGCAGAGAGCTTACAGACACCAGTAGAACGTATAATTTAAGTGAATATACCACACTGATCTCCTCTATCGAAAGGGCACGAAAATTCCGCTTTAAAAAATCTTTTTGTTTCTAATGGGAAAGAAACAGACTTTTCGTTGTCTCTGAGCGTCTCATGAAAGGCATGATGAGCAGTATTTTCATGGGATAACTCCAACTGTACCTCTGAAAAAAATTAAGAGTTTAAAATATCTGCAAAACACTAAAGCAAATGTGCCTGTCGACTGTTGCGAGCGACCTGGGGCTGCAGTCTTACTCTATTCCAATTTTATCACCTATGAATTTTTTATCAGGCCCAAGAGCGTTAGGCAAGAGTACAGCTTTCCAAAAGACTTTGTAATCACAGAAAACTAATTCGTGTATATCAACAAGGCGAAGTTCAGTACACATCTCATCAGTATTACCCGTTATCTCAGATGTTTCAAGATGAAAAGAAGTCGTTTACATTAGTAATTGCCTCAGTGACTCAGCATTTCAGAGTACGTATATAAAGTACCTCAGAGACTGGTGAGCGATAAATGCCCGTCGAAATGTTGGCAGCCATCTTCTTTGCAGCTTTGGTGGCTGTCGGTTCCACGCAATCGACAGATAACAAGTTCCCGGATGGCTTCTTTATGGGATGTGCAACAGCTTCCTACCAGATAGAGGGAGCATGGAACGAAGATGGTGAGTGCCCATTTTAAAAGCGTAACTCCAATTTCATTAGCACACTAGTCTGAAAACTTTAACGAAATGAAATGCAGTCGGTTACTCTTTACTAAGAGAAAGTCCTTATTCCCCAGAGGTTCCTTGCACACAGATAAGACTTGATAAAGCGGAGTTTCGTTCCAGGAGTCATATGAAAATGAAAGTAAAACTACTATATTTGTGCAAAAAAATATTGCAAAATAGGTAATGTATTCAATTTTAATACTTGTCTGTGTTTTTAAACCATTTCAACATTTTCTTCCAAAAGGAAACCTGGGTCCTAATTTCAGAGAAATTCTTATATTCAAGTAACTCTGGTACGACACGTTTTCTGCACAACCAATACTTTTTGCAGAAGCCATAAGTGATTGACAGTTGATAATTCTTGGAGAAGTTTCGGGCACGATTGGACGTTTTGGCTGTATAAAATATCTTATTGTTAGTAACGGTTATAAATAAATCAGAGCTACTACAATTAACACGTATTTAAGTGACATCCCAGTGTAATCAACAGCGATCGCTATTATGAGGCTGGGGAGGTCACCTAATGCCTGGACTTCCGGTTAAGATCTGTCAAACGTACTGCAAACGAAACAGCAAGTTCTAGTAAACCTCTTCAAAGTCAAAAGCGAAATGTAATCACTTGCATAATTTGCAACACGGAAGTACGACAAGATTTCGGGGAACTGGTTGAATCTCTTCATTGCTATAAAAGTGACGCGAAGATGTGTAGAAACACATCCAGAAATATGGCCTACATGGAAAGATGCCCTCTTATATGGAAAACTTTAGGTCCATGAAATCGTATAATAATTCTATCCGACAATGCCCATTAAGAACATTGACTTATTTTCTTGAGTTTCTGAGTGTTTATTTATTATCTAAGAGCCACAGTCTGTGCGTTTCCGTTTGCGTCGGAAAGTAATCCGATTTTGCGACATATTACAAGTTCCTTAACAAGGGTGGATTATGTAGTTTCACGGAGCGCTATGGCAGTCAGGTTTTTGAATCTCTGTGTATTAATCTAATTTAATAGACACAGTTACTGCGTTTTCGTCGGCGTCTACAATAGAGTTGCGCAGCACGTGCCGGTAGTCCGTTTATCTTCATAGCGACTCCAGGAACACTCTTTGCAATTTAAACACCCTCGCTGGCCACCAAACTCCCCTGACATAAAAATTTTTGAGCATATCCGGGATGCTTGGCAAACCGCTGTTCAGAAGACATCTTCATCCCCTCGTTCCAGCATTACTTCAGACATTAGTTGAGTCAGTGCCACCTCGTGTTGCGGCACTTCACGTGGCCTAACCTTTAACGCGATGTGGGCGTTTGACCCGGTCTATTAACCTAGACTTGCTATTTACAAAACTCAAAGTTAAAAGACACAAACTATTATATTATAGATGACGTATTGAGGTGATAACCTTTTTTTGCAAAACCAAGGGGTGACTTTCCTTCTGTCCTGTAAACTCCAGCAAATGATGTGAACGCAGCGTACGGCTTACGACGGTTATTTGGTACACCTACACAGGGTGGTCAGGAACAATCTGAAAAGCTCGTAAGATTGCTGCAGGGGAGGTTGTGCTAACTCTTAAGAAGAAAATTCTGTATGTTGCACACTTTCCAAGATAATTAGCATTGAAGTATGTCAATCAGGCCATTGCGTGCGTAAATTGAAGCGGCCCGCCAGAGACTATGTCGCATAATGTTTATTCGTTTGGTGGCCTGTAACTTAGCAAGAGAGATATACAAAAATTAGACGTCAGACTGTAGCAAGAGATGACTGTAGTAAGGGTCGAACTCGAGCCAAAGACTGCGCGGCCTCGTGCACTATAACTCTACGCTAATTGTATCTGGCTGGCAGCTTGAATTCGAGCACGCAATGGTCTGGTTGTCTGTGCTCTAAGCTAATTATTTCGGAAATGGCGCAACGTATGCCTTTTGTTTCATAAGAATTACTCCTGAACACAGCCTCCCTCCTTTACAAGCTTCTCAAGCTGTTTCTGACCACCCTCTATATTTGTGAAAAAGAAGTGGAACAAACCTGCTGTGTCAGGATTGCGGTAGTACAGTGCAAGTTGCAAAGGACAGCTCGACGATAAAATTGTGAAAATTGTAGGTAAGAGACAAGGTATACAGAATTAGACTGAGAATATCTTAGTAAGGGAATATGTAATTATATTTAAACCACAAATGGCGCCAGCAGTGAACGCACAGCATGAGTGCATGAAGCATGTGGAACAATAAATCCCAGAATTTAAGCACAAGAAAATCAGTATACGCACAAAGTCATTAAAAATGCTTGCTAAGCGGGGATGTGGTGAATACAAATTTGCTGATTTTTGGGTGGATAAGTAATAACCTGACTGTTTACCGTGCTTCGCAGGTTACACTTCTCACGAACCATGTTCATCCTAGGAAGTGATCATTAAAGATCTATGAACGCTGAAAATGTCGACATCCCAAGCTCTGCAATGCAAATTAGAAAAGAGTCCGAATTTATACTACGATGTCTGCGAATGCACTATAGTCTCTGACTTCAATTCCACATAATTATTACTCAACTATCATGGTGTCTTACCACACCTGTATCTCACAAAATAGGCTAGCTTTGTCCATTGAAACCGAAGCGGTCTCCACCGTGCCGTGTTACACTCTGATTGGGTTACATGATTCGGCCCTCCATAGGGCACAAGCGTCAAAGATAGTTATGCCTTCAATGACAGATAGTATGGGGCAGCATATGTCAATGCAAATAACAAGCGCGAGAAAATCGGCAGTGAAAGGTTTGAATTTTATGGACACCTTTCGAGTGTTTGTCGAGAAAGCTGCATAACGGAAAAATGCAGCCGCGTTTTTAGTATGTGGTGGAAGAGAATGTAATGCTCAAAAAATCGGAATAAATTTACCAAGAAACAAATTGCCAGAGCCTTCATTCTAATTTGAATGAATTTTGCATCATGCTTACAAACTTACGGGCAATGACCTTGCCGCTGTGGTTACACCGGTTCAGGTGAGATCACCGAAGTTAAGCGCTATCGGCCGTGGTCGGCACTTGAGTGTGTGACCATCCAGGCCGCCATGCGCTGTTGCCAAATTTCGGGGTGCTGTCAGCCTCGTGATGCCAATTGAGGAGTTACTCGACCGAATAGTGACGGCTTCCGTCCAGAATACCATCTTACGACAGGGAGAGCGGTGTGGTGACTCCACGCTCCTCCTATCCGCATCCTCGACCCTAGATGACACGGCGGTCGGATGGTCCCGGTAGGTCACTCGTGGCCTGAAGACGGAGTGAGTGCTTACAAACTTACGAGAAACTGAGTTTTTGTACTATAAGTGCCTCCATAGAAAATGGTTTGCATAGAAAAATTTCAGTGAATGCGTTGTGTGCGAGACTATTCGTTCATAGTCGACTTTTCGCATGCTCCAGAAATGCATACATAGAAGCTAACAGCGTCGAAGGTATAGATGGATCAGCAGTTTCATGCTAAACTAAAACGAAGTGTCAAAGTAATGATGTCATATCATTCAATTCTATCAGTGGGAGTTGTGGCGTGCACCATTAACCCACCCTACTGGCACACATCGTGTGGGAGTTTCTGAGGTTAGGAAAGCCGAACTCTCAAATCGTAAGGAAACCGAAGGAATGGAGAAATGACGATACCTCGGCAAACCGAAGCCAATCATGCGTCCACGGAGTCAGTTCTCTTTCAGTTTACACTATCTGATTACGACTATCCGGACACGCCTATTTAATGCGGAAGTAATCACTAGATGTGGCACCTGCCAGTAAAAAAGAGGCGTGGGATACTGTATTTTCCGTAGACAAACAAAAACGGCAAAATGAGACGGTTGGGACAGTGACTTCCGAATGTGACATGCCATTGGATGACAACTGAGTAAAAGTCCGTCAGAGATATTTTAACATTCTAAATGTCCCATAAACATTTTTGGTTTTGTGATTGTGAACTGGAATAGCGAAGAGACAACCACATCTTAACGAAGACCAGAGACACCTCATTTCATGACGGACTGGGAAGGTGAAGGACTGCGGAACGTTGTTGTAAAGAAAACAACAAATCAGTTGAAGTCAGCCAAAGAAATCACACGTGAGGTCCAACGTGCTAAAGGAATTGAGCTACCACAAAGACAGTTCGCAGTGATAAGAGACGCTTGAGGTGGTGTGAAGAGGGACGCCTCTGGACAGCGGCTGATTAGATACGAATGATTGTGGTTGATGAACCAAGCAATACTGTGTAGCAGTCCGGTGGAAGAGTTTGGGGTGTCGAATGTCTGTAGAATGTTACCTACCATCATGTGTAAGTGTCAACAGTGCAGCACGGAGGAGGTGGTGTTAGCGATGGCGATGATTTTAGTGGCCGCTGTGTGGTCCTCTTATTCACATAGGAAAGAACTAAATGCGGAAGGATATGAACGCATTTCACTGCATTGTATCCCGCAATCACAGAGGAACAGTGTGGAGACGATAACCGATTTTATCAGTATGATAGTGTACCCTGTCTGAAAGCAGCGTCTTTGAGGCAACGATTTATGGTTAATGAGATCCAAGAAAAGCACTGGCCTGCACAGAGACCCGACCTGAGCCAAATGCAACACCTTTGAGATCAGGCCCCTTCAGACATCCATACTGATAGTGTGAGCAGCAGAGTAAATTCCGTTATAAAGACGAAGGAAGAACACATCCAATATTAATGTCCACTATTACTTATCCGGACACTTTTGTCCATATTGCGTATTCGCTGATAACCAATCGACCCCATTCCCGTGACGCATTGAATAATTGTAATTTTGCTATCGAGATTACTAGAAGAAAGAGAGTGAAAGTATATTGTATGCTACTCAAGAAAATATATACGGAGCATTTACATCAAAGGTGTGTAAGGAATTTCATTATATATGTATTCTCTAATTAGAAATTTGCACTGAGGTGTCGTTTCGTTGGTAATCAGAAGGCAGCTTCCGATGAATTGGAAACGAACCTGCAATTATTAGATCCAAGACCTCCATTATTTCATCAGATAATTAAACTCTATCAAAGCAAAATTTCCGCTTGATCTGAGGTTTCCCGACTGACAACGCAAGAAAACCAAGACATTTTATTTACACAGGATTGCAAATCGCTTCGAATCATCGAGACTGCGGACAAGGAGAGTCAACGTAAGGGTCTGATTAAACAATAAAGCTTAATTATAACTTTCTTGAGCGGCTGTAATGCCTGTGATACGGCTGCTTATGAATGAGATCATTAATAAAATACTAATAACTAACCCTCCTCCTCACCAGCAACCAGTATAAACACAATATTAGCCCGTCGGAGGTTCGAGTACTCCGTCGAGCATTGGTATCTGCTTTGTCCTTAACATGAGTTACCTTGAGTTAGATTACGTAGTGTGTTAGCTTAGGGACCGAGGACCCCATCAGTATGGTCCCATAGTCCTTGCCACAAATTTCCAATTCCTACCAGCCCAAGTATTGCTAATCGTAGAGCCTAACTTTGTGGATGGTATTGACGGAGCAGCAGTTATACCCCTATCTGAAACAATGAGTGAAAGCTATGACGTCAAGTGATATTGCCAGTGTATTAGCGACTGTAGTACTTGTACTCGGCAGATGCAACAGTTAGTAAAAGGTAGTTCGAAATTTGGTTTCAATACGATAGTGTTTTAGCAGGCATGATTTTATTCGAGGTTCCTGCTTCCAATCTGTGAAGTGATTTACCCTGACAGTTACAGGGGGCACTACAGTTCAATGTGGACTCTGGAGCACCTTTCCGTAATAATAATAATAATAATAATAATAATAATATACAAAAGAATGGGAAATTGAGATGCGCTAGATGAAGACCAGTTTGGCTTTAGGGAAGGTAAAGGCACGGGAGAAGCAATTCTGACGTTGCGGTTAACAATGGAATAAAGACTAAAGAAAAATGAAGACACGTTCATAGGATTTGTCGACCTGGAAAAAGCGATCGACAATGTGAAACTGTACAAGATTTTCGAAATTCTGAGAAAAATAGGGGTAAGTTATAGGGAGAGACGGGTCATATACAATATGTACAAAAGCCAAGAGGGAGCAACAAGAGTGGACGACCAAGAACAAAGTGCTCGTATTGAAAAGAGTGTGAGACAAGGACATAGTATTTCTCCCCTACTGTTCTGTTTGTACATCGAGGAAGCAATGATGTAAATAAACAAGAGGTTCAGAGTGGAATTAAAATTCAAGGTGAAACGATATCAGTGATAGGATTCACTGGTGACATTCATATCCTGAGTGAAAGCGAAGAGGAATTACATGATTTGCTGAATGGAATGAATAGTCTAATGAGTACAGAGTATGGATTCATAGTGAATCGAAGAAAGGCGAAGGTAATGAGAAGTACTAGAAATGAGAACAGCGTGGAACTTAACATTAGGATTCATGGTCACGAAGTAGATGAAGTTAAGGAGTTCTACTACCTACGCAATAAAATAACGAGTGAAGAACGGAGTAAGGATGACACCAAAAGCAGACTAGCAATGACAAAAAAGGCATTTCTGGCCAAGAGAAGTCTACTAATATCAAACATCGGCCTTAATTTGAGGAAGAAATTTCTGAGGATGTACGTCTGTAGTACAGCGTTGAATGGTACTGAAACATAGACTGTCTGAAAACCGGAACAAAAGACAATCGAAGCATTTGAAATGTGGTGCTATAGACGAATGTTGAAAATTAGGTGGACTGATAAGGTAAGGAATGAGGAGGTTCTACGCAGAATCGGAGAGGAAATGTATATGTGGAAAACACAGATAAGGAGAACGGACAGGACGATAGGAATCTGTTAAGACATGAGGGAATGACTTCCACAGTACTAGAGGGAATTGTAGAGGGCGAAAACTGTAGAGGAAGACAGAGATTGGAATACATCCAGGAAATAATAGAGGGTGTAGGTTGCAAGTGCTACTCTGAGATGAAGAGGTTATCACAGGAAAGGAATTCGTGGCGGGCCGCATCAAACCAGTGAGGAGACTGATGACCCCTCCCTTCCCACATAAAAGAAAGGAAACACTGCCAGAAGTGAATGAAGTGATAAGTGACGGAATATTATTTTTTGGGTCTAGTCCAGCTTTGAGAACGAGACATCAGGATGTCTAATCTGCCACCCCAGTACTGAGACCGACAGCCATGCAATATCTTGTTTTTTTTATTTTTTATTTTTTTAACGGATTACTCTTCCTTCAAACTTGATGGTATTTTCAACTGTTGCAGTGACCATGTCTTGCATGTTGCCAATCTATGAGCCATGTTAGCCACAGATCCCCAGGATTGATTTTTTATAAACTTGGGTGGTGTTGGGTACGATCAACAAAGAGGAACTTATTTGCTGCCACTCTTTTTGAGTGCTACAAGGTACCTGGTGTTCTGTCGAGATGTGCCCCTACCTTTTCTTGAGACTCTTCCCCTTGATGAGCAGTCCTTTGGAAACAGTGATGCATCAGTGTTTGCTTCCTGACCCCCACCCTCCCGTCCCCCGCCGCGCCGGCGCCAGACTGAAGACATGACGATAGCTTCACCGTTTCTACAAGACGCTTATATTCACATCACACTTTGTCGACCATTCAGAGTTCGCCAGTACCCAAGAAGATCTGGCACGACCTCACTAACGGTCACAGCGTTCATCATTTTCGAGAGTATTTGATGTTACTTCAGTGATTAAAAAGTCAAGTCAAATTTACAAGGAAATTGGCAACAGCAGCAGTCTACTTATCCAGTATGATGTTACACCCCTACTGGGCTTGATGCGTGCACTGTTTCAGTTGGGGAAGGTATCATAAGTGCGTTATACCCCGTCTGAGGCATGCTGGACCACAACTGTTGCAACTGTTTCTTGATATACTGGAGAGTCATACTGGAATGGGGTTGACGTCTACGGTGGTCCCACGTATGTTCTATCAAGGACGGATCTGAAGACCTTGCTGGCCACAGAAGTACCTCAAAATCATACGTTCCATGTGTGGACGAGCATTTTGCTATCGAAAAATGTCACCACATTACTGTTGTACGGAAGGTAATACATAAGGTCGCAGGATGTCTGTGTCGTAATGCTGTGCTTGAAGAGTTAACTACCAGCTGTGACTTCAGTTCACACTCGTTGGTTCCCCTTCGACGTTAGGGCATCCACAGCTCAGCCTATCCAAAAAAACTGGAAGAATGAGACCTCTCTCCACGTCACAGCCATCCTCGCCGACGATTAACATGGATTGCTACTAACAGCAAATTGATCGCTGAACACGATGTGCCGCCATTAATCAGCAGTCCACGATTCCCAAAAAGAGAGCGTTTGCTTTGTTGGTTAACGGCAGCCAATACATGGTACTATGTTTTTCTGACTTGGTTGCTGCTAGTCTCCGACCAATGGTGCAGGATGATACAGAATGGTGCAGCTAGTCCACTTCTTTTCTTCGATGTCAGGAGCAGTTTCAAAGGGGCTTCATTGCACTTGGTGCAATCTGTCAATCCACTCTTGGGTTGGTCACATACTTTGACGACGAGTATGACTGTCCACGTGTTCCCACGCTGTCCAACATCAGAATACTGTTGCATCCAAATGTCTGCAAACCTGCATAACTTGACCAGCCGGCCAAATGGAGACCCGCATATAATCCCCTCTCAAACTCTGTCAGTTGCTGACACTAACGCAGTTTGATGGCCATCCTACCTGTCACACAAAATTGCAGGTCCTATAATTTTAATACCAGCAGCTGGCGTGTACATTTATGAAATTACACTGACAGCCGAACATTTCATAGGACTATGACACATAGGTGACTAAAGTTTTGTCAAACTATTACCGTATCTACAGTATTATACTGATTTGAATCGCAGGTGATCAAGAAGAAACAGGAATCGGATGTCTAGAGTGTGCAGATGTAGTTTACGGAAAGATACAAAGTATTTAAAAAAGAAGGAAAAAAAACATGATCAGCAATGGTGCTATCGGGAATGAATGAAACACATGCAACGTAATAGAAAGTTAGAATAAAGTAAGAGAAGGTAAAGGGAACATATACAGAGATCGCATGCTGAAATTACTTCTAAACGTAAAGAAATACTAACCACAAGAGAAGGACACATTGATAAATGATGGAAAGTTTGGGCACCATCATAGGTATTAAATGAGCCAAATGGGGAAGAGAAGAAGAAGAATCAAAGAAAATGGTAAAGATATATGCTTTTCAGAAATAAAATTACTCAATGTCACTCTCATTTAATTCCGACCTTGTCATTATATTTAGCAGTTGTCTGAGCATGTGATCTTCCTATAAATACTGCATCTCTTACAACCTCTGAAAGTAAATAATCTCTCTTGCGACTTGTAGCAATATTTAAGATGTAGCTTCTATTTTTCTCAGGCAAGGGAGAGAATATCTGGGACCACATGTTTCATGAGCATCCGGAATACGGAACAAACGGCGACAACGGGGATGTGGCCTGTGATTCTTACCACAAGTACAAGGAGGATGTGCAGATGCTGAAGGCTCTAAACGTGAGTAGACACTGGGGCATTTCACATAGTCTTATCCTTGTTACATTTACATCTATACTTCAGAAGCCTCTTTATTGTGAAAAACGAAGGATATCTCTGTTACCACTATAATTTCCACTAACTTCTTTTTAATTCAAGGATGGTTCTTTGGAGGAACGAATGTCGGTAAATTTCCATATAAGATCTAATATTTCTGATTTTCCAGTCGTGGTCGATTCGTGATATTTTTGTGGAAGTAGTACATTATTAGATTTTTTCTTAAATAATTTGTCTTCATTAAGTAGTATATGGTTGCAGATGACAAAGTGTGAAAGAAAACTGTCACTACAAAAGCATAATATATCAGGAACACCACACTAATGGTGTTCTTCAAAAGTATGTAATTACGATTTTAAAAACTAACATTTACATTTACACAAACAGTAAGGAATATTATTTATGTTTAACAGGCATAAAATAAAAGCCCACTGATGACGCTGTAACTGCAGTGAAACATGTTTGGGATGAAAATCAAAATTTTGTTTTGCTAAAGCCCATTGAAAGCATATGTATTGTTAAACCAAACGCGGACAAAGGGCTTCAACCTCAAGTTGATTATTCTACGGAATGTTTACTGCAACCAAACATGAAGTGAAGTAAAGACACTAATGTAGTGTCTTACAATTTAACTCCTTTTATATCTCACACCTTAGTAACATAACTATGTCGTTGACTTTCAGCACTCGTATTACTATAGCCCAATTGTATCTTACGGTGTGGCACTTACTGAAGTACAGATTACGGAGTAAGAAAACTGCATAAGTTTGTTCACTATATACCAGGAATTTTTTGGTGGTGCAACCTCTGTTCTTCGTTAGATCCAAGATGCTTTTCTTCGGTCTCCTTCAGATCTGTATTGTGATTCTGAATTGCTTTCTTCACATATTTCTCATACACTTTGTAATATGTGGAGCTCATGTCTTCGTTTGTTTCACACTTCAAAAGCTTCTCTGAATTCCATGTCAAGTAGATGACATCGTTTGCTTTATTTAAGTAATTACAGGTTTCCCCAAAGCTATTCATTCCAAAGCCTTTCTCTGTTTGATAAAAGGTTAGCGATTCACAGAAGGACTACAAATCTATTCGCTTCTAATTTGCTACGGCAAGCATGATTTGACATGAATCCTTTTCACTTTTTGTACTTTGAATTATCCTTGCACACTTCCCGGACCGCCCCAAACTTCCATAAGGCTCGTAATACCTACGTGCATTCGTTAGACTTTCTAATGACTCTATTAGACAGGAAGAAATGGTTAACATGGTCGAAGGGGTTAAGACGACCGCCTGCGATAAGCAGGAAATCTGGATTCGAGTCCAGGTCCAGCTCGATTTTTCGAAAGTCAGTGTTGGGTAATTGATTTATACCTAACACACATGATGTCCAGGAATAAATGGTCAGCAAATTAGTTTTGAAATAATTAAATACAAATAGGTGAAAATACCCTGTATAGTAGGCATTCCACGATTCGTGAAAACTTTAGAACTGACCTTGTCGTGTATGTAACGATGAGCGCGTTTAGTTGTGAGAGAGGCATGTGAGCGAGACCCAAATTCTAGCAGCGGGTGGTCGTGGACTGGTACACCGGCAAGACTGACTGCTGGACTGGTTCCCAAATTTCACCTGAAAGAATACGATACACAAGGCGTTAAAGTACAGCAAGCACAACAAAGCTTACACGGTTCACTCCCTTGGGCTACGTTGAACAGTGCGACCTTTCGACCACGAAGTTAACTAATAAAATAGAATTTGCTAAGGGTTGCGAAATCAGACCCCACGCTAGACGATAGAAACACTATAGAAAGAGTCTTCGGAGTTACATTTACGTTATTGTAGAGAAAGTATATGTCATACTGAGATTAATTGGAAAAAAGCCTAAAGGTTTAAACTGAAGTCGTAGCACCAAAAAGGAATTTTGCGACATAAACGGAAGATGGTAGACGTGTATCTATAAATCTACATCTGAAAGAAGACGTCTATTCATATTTAGTGCCGGTAGCGCCACGAGGAGAACACGAGTCAGTTTTGCTTTAAATACACTTTCTAACGCTAGTGGTCGTTAGTTATGTCTGAGGTTGGCGGGGTGAGTTGACGCTAGTCGAGAATATGTTTAAGGCGACAAAGACCCCAATATCAACACACCACTGAGTTTGAACGAGATCGTGACGCAGGACTAAGAGAAGTCTGATGTTCCTTCTGCAATGCCAAATGAAGGCTTGGGAGGATTGTGACCACTGTACGTGATACGTGGCAGTGGTGATCGAGTGCAAGTACGTTCGCCATAAGACCGGGCTCCAGAAGGCCACGTGGCACTAACGAGAGGGCAGACCATCGTATTCGGAGTATTGCTCAGGAGAAGTGTACTGCATTTGCGGCAGCAAACTGAGTAGGAGTTCCCACCACATTGCACAACGAACAGCTACAAATCGGTACTTTAATGACAGTTCCGAGAAAGACGCCCTCTGGTGTGCATTCCAATAATCCAAAACTACATCCGTAAGTCACATTCGTTTGCATATTCAGGGGTGTGGAGCGGGAGCTCGTTGGAGGGCAGGTTGGAGGTCTGTCGTGTTTCCTGATGAAAACTCGTTCAGCCTCGGTGCCAGTGTTGGTCTTGTGTTGATTAGGAGGAGCCCAGTTGAAGGCTTGCAACCAACCTGTCTGCGAGCTAGACACAGATGACCTACTCTTGGAGTTATGGTCTGGGATGTGATTTCGTATAACAGCAGGAGCACTCTTGTAGTCATCTCACGGAATCTGACTGCAAAATTGTACGTCAACCTGTTGATGCAACCTGATGTGCTGCCATTCACGAGCAACATTTCAATGGTGGTTTCCCAACAGGATAATGGTCGCCCACATACCGTTGTTTTAACCCAACATGCTCTACAGAGTGTCGACGTGTTGCCTTTGTATACTTGAACACCAGATCTGTCTCCAGTCGAGCATGTATGGTACGTCACCGGTAGCTAACTCCATCTTCTTCCACAAACAGCTCTAACCGTTCGTGTATTGACTGGCTAAGTCCAACAGGCATGGAACTCCATGCCACAATTTTACATCCGACACCTGTATAGATCAGTACAAGGCACGTTTGCACCTTTACATTCAACATTCTACCGGTTATAGAAGTAACAGCGTTTTACATTTGCAATGGCTTTTCTCAGGCTTACATTAACCTGTGGTCTTGAGATACTAATCACTTATACCTGTAAGTTACCTAGACATGTATTCCCTAAATTTCATTACGCTGCATTAATCGATTTTTGGCGTTGCGTTTTTTTTCCGTTAGTGTATAAGTTACATAAAAGAGATCGTCATGGTCTCCAGTCCTAAGATTGGTTTGATGTAACTCTCCACGAAAGTCTGCTTTGTGCAACTCTCTTTATGTCTGCGTACATATTGCACCGTAAGTCCATCTGAACCTCCTTACTGTAGTCTAATTTTGTTCTCCGTTTACAAAGGCCTCCCTTCCCACCCTTACTCTCACACATACACACAAAAGTTGTGCACGAGAAACTCCGAAACGACCAATTCTCGAATACCGTTCACTTGTCTGACACCACAACTAGTGAACATTAATAGCCGAGGAAGAGATATCGAAGGAAGAGCGGAGAGTTTCGGCAAGTGTTCCTTCGTTCATGTCATGAAGTGTCAATATCGGACGGTACAAATGATATGCATTACGTAGAGATCAACAGTTGAACGTTCTTGTTGTCATTCCAAGCAGAGGTAGGCTAAACATTTATTGTCTTTCACATACAGGTAGCGAGAAAAGAACACTAGCTATTTCTGTGCTCAATTCGGTGATACGGAAAAAGGAAAATGGTAGTGGTAACGAAGAAGTACAATTGTTGCGGAGTAAGAATGTAGATAAACTTTCGAAACTCATTTTTATGTCGTTCCCGATTTAACGTAAGACTGAGATAAAACGTCATATTACATATGTAGCTGAAAGAGACATCTCGGTCGCGCTGGGTAGCCGCGCGGTTTTAGGCACCTTTCCAGAGTTCATGCGGCTGCCACCGTCGGAGGTACGAGTCCTCTCTTGGGCATGGGTGTGTGTGTGTGTGTGTGTGTTGTCCTTATCATAAGATAGTTTAACTTGGGTTAACTGGAGTGTAGGCCTAGGGGCCGATGACTTCAGCAGTTTGGTCTCATTGTACCTCACCACAAATTTCCAAACTTTTTTTCAGACATCTCTATGTGAACTGCAACTAAATAACAATATAGCAGTCTTAAGTACGACAATAGCCAGTTCGCGTAGATCATATACATGTCTATTCATTAGTTCTAAGGGTGAAATTACTGCTCATTTTTTGACTTTTCTTGGAACACAAAGAGATAAGGTGTCTTCCAGTTTCTTCAGTGTTCTTTCTTAACCGTGTGAATCGCTTGACAAGTATTAGCGGCCTCTAGTACTGTATCAGGATGTTGTGAACAGCAGTTGAAAATGAAGAAACAGAGAGACTGACAGTATCGGCTCATAGTCAAGTCCTCTCAAACGCAGCCTCACATCCGATGGATGGATGACCTTTAACTCTTCATTGCACTGCCTAGCACATCTGCCCAATTTTAACCGAATTTTCTCTGCTGTCAGTCAGAAACTCAGAGTGCAGACTGCATTGCTGATATGAACTGGCGCAAATCGGTACTGGTAAATGTGATTATATAAACACAGTTTTGAGAATCTGCAAAATTTGAAAAAATAACACTTTCCAAAAAAAGTTGAGTGAAAGATATTTAAATATTTTCCTATATTCCATTACTAATACTACACATAAACAAATTATTACTGGTCATTTGTAAAAGGTGCGGAATGAAGGCTTCATTTGTTGCCTGTTTTATTCAATGAGACACTCAGAATCAGTCGAGTAGTATTTGAAAGTTATCACCTCGCCCTCCGTTAGCTGCTCAATGCTGATAAATATTTCCCCTCCTCCAGTCAGAATTAGCAGCACTGTCCCCAAGATGAAAGCAGCTTCCATGATATACACTTTTGGACTGGCTATGAAGGTGGTCAGCTTGATTCCTGAGGATGCAGAACAGTTCCATCGCCTTATTGTGACGGGCCGTGCGCGTGAGACCGGTAATGTACGTTTACCATGAGCAAACTTTAATGCATTGCCCTTCTTCAAAATCGAAATATTTTGGTAGTGGCTACACAATATAAGGTGGCCCTTATGGACAACATATAACTCTCTGTACATCGGACCATACTCCGACTGGGAGAAAACCTCTAACTGTAGATCTCCTTTAATCTGCCGAATGACCGTAGCTTAATTTTTTCCATTAAGTGGTGATGTAAAATACTTTCTAATTAAGCTCTGTGGACTAGATGCAACATGGGACTCGTGTGGTATAGACAACTATCTGTGACAAGTTGTTGTGCGTAAGAACATTGTGGATATTTACCCAGATTTGTGGAAAATAGACATCTTGACAAGAATTCGCAGTCAAACAGTTGTATCCGACCATCTATGATTGTTGCTTAAGTGATGAACGTTCTTTATCTCAAACATTTCCTTATCTCAAACCGTTATGAATCAGGTGGACGTGTACCGCTTCTCCATCTCCTGGCCTCGCATCTTGCCGACTGGAGATGTGGACATTATCAACCAGCCGGGAATCGACTACTACAATAACCTCATCAATGAACTCCTCGACAACGGCATCCAACCGATGGTAAGTGAAACAGGAACTATTGTGGTCACTAACTGACAATCACTTTTTAGAAAACAGGAATTAAGAAAATATTCACTGGATTTGTGGAATTCTAATTTTCTATTGGTAGTTTCAGGAAGACCGATTCCATTTCTCAAGACTATACCATCTCTGTGAATGAAAATGTAAGGCATGCGCGAATTTAGCTTCTTCATAACACGATGAGGTTCTTATTTTCCAGATGACCATCCGTTTTTTGCAAGGGTACACGTTTTACGTGCATGCAGATAAAAATATGGGGAACTTTACACAGTTACATTGAGGAACGACATTGTCGTTTATCTTCAACAAATGGTCTGTATGCCCTTACCAGAGGTCAGTCAAAATCATAGTAAAGTTTTGCTAGATATTTGGAGTTACTGTATTGTTTGCAACATCGAACACCACCCAAAGTTGTGACAAATGTAGGTACATTGCTAGAGTCTTTCAAAATCCGCAAAAAAGCCACGTAACAGGGGATCATGGAATCCTAGAGGCCAGTGATTTAATGGAAGGCCTGTACACACCTTACGACCTATCCGTCACTGCGGCAACTCAGTGATAAATTATATAAATCGAAATGTGTGATTAAAGTAAGCATTTTCCCCGAAAAAAAAGGGACCTCAAATCTTATCTCGAAACGACGACAAACACATGCAGCGTCATGCAGACTCTCTCACGCTCAGTAATGTCTTTGGCTTCTTTGTTCCATATCCTCATACTGTGGTGCTTTAAGTTATCTCGTAAATGGAAAGTAGCTTCCAATCTACCAGGCCCACATCCAGAAAGAGTTTATATAACTCTACATGTAGTTGTTTTCCCTATTACCAAGGCCTACTAGCAACTAAATCCGGTCCGTTCTGAAGAGCAGACGTCACCGCTCAAGACGTGTGATTGGTGCCTAACAGCCGATTGGCACAACAAATAGCTTCCGTGGAGTATGGGCAACAGAAACTAAAACTAGGAGCTTCCATCGTTGAAGGCTTTGTACGGTTTACTTTGCAGTGCCCGACATTCGGCGAAAAACCCGCCTCGTATTTGTAATCTTATTACATCTCTTGAAAACGAGAATGCTAATCGACTTTTATTTCCACGCTGTTACTTCAGACCCGCGGAGACTCAACCGCCAACTGCACGAATCTAGAGCTATACATGTGTCCAAGGTAAACATTCAGTATTGTTGTATCTACTCGGTGTTATTCAAACTATTCATTGAGCAAACAGTAAAGGAAACCAAGTGGAAGTTTGGAACGGGTATTAACATTCAGGGTGTAGAAAGAAAAACTTCAAGACCAGTTGCACTGTAGCCCTCTGAGGGATAGTAAAGGACTAGGAAAAACATCAGAACGGAACAGAAAGTGTGTTGAGAAGACGTTTTGGATGAGTATCAACACAAGTAAAAAATGTTAATAGAATGAAGTCCAAGAGAACCAGCTGATGCTGAGGGAATTGGATTAGAAAATGAGTCAGTAGAAGTTGTAAATTGTATTGTTATTTCGAAAGAAAATTTATCGGCAACGGTTGAAATGAAGACTACGCAAAATGAAGAATGACGGTGGGAGGAAAGGTGTTTCTGTGTCAAGAGATTTATTTAGATGAGATGTAGATTTAAGTGTTAACTTTTTCTGGTTGTAGCGGAGCGTCGTACGAAAGTAAAATGTGGATGATAAGCTGTTCACAACAGTGGAGAACTGAGGCTTTTGGAAGGTAAGGCTAAAGAAGAGCAGCGCAAGTTACATAGACGGAAAGAAACAGCGCAAAAATGCTCTTATCGAAGCACGAAAAAGGTGATTATACTCTTGTTTATTAATATGACTAAAACTGGGATACAAGCTGCCTCATTGTAGCCTTCTCAGTGGCTTTAGAAATTATTGCAGATTTGTTGGCATGCAACATACTTGCTCTCTTTTCAACATTCAGCTCATTTCACACTCCCTCAAAATGCTTTAACTGTAACTCTTGTACCCTCTTCTCCATCGGTGTAAGTCTCTCATGTCTTTTCCCGTTTTTGGTCATTAGTCTTCGTACTGGTTTGATACGGCCCACCACGAAGTCCACTCGTGTGACAACCTCTTCAGAGTAGCACTTGCAACCTACGCACTCAGCTATTTGGTGGATCTATTCCAATCTCTGTCTTCCTCTACAGTATATGCCTTCAACAGCTCCCTGTAGTACCTATGGGCGAAAGATCATACCCCTCTCTTACACTCTTTTTAATCCGAGCACTTCGTTCTTAGTCATCCACTCTTACTATTCCGTGTTGGCTTTTGTACAAATTGTACATTACCCGGCTCTCCCTAGAACTTACCTCTCTTATTCTCAAAATTTCGAACATCTTGTACCATTTTAATTTGTTGAACGCTTTTCCAGGTCGACAAATGCCATGAACGTGTCTTGATTTTTCCTTAATTTTTCTTCCATTATGACCCACAACGTCACAATTGCCTCTATGGTGCCTTTACCTTTTCTAAAGCCAAACCGATCGTCATCTAGCGTATCCTCAATTTTCTTTTCCATAGTTTTCTATGTAATTCTTGTCAGCAAATTAGATGCATGAGCTGTTAAGCATTTTGTGCAACAGCTTTCGCACCTGTCAGCCCTTGCAGTCTTCGGTATTGTGTGGATGATACTTTTCCCAAAGTCAGAAGCTATGTCGCCAGATTCATACACTCTACACACCAACATGTGTAATAGTTCTGCTGTCACTTTCCCCAGCGATTTTAGAAGTTCTAATGGAATGTTATCTATTCCTTCTGACTTGAACTTGAGGTCTGCAAAGCTTACTTATATTCTTATTCTAATACCGGATTCCCTATTTTCTCTAAATCAACACCTATTTCGTCTTTCATCACATCAAGCAAATCGTCCCCCTCATAGAGACCTCCAGTGCACTCTTTTTCGGTTTTGTTCACGTTTTTCATGCAAACGTCTCATCTTAGCTTTCTGCACTTCCTTCTTATTACATTCCTCTGCAACTTGTGTTTCTCTTTTCCTGATCTCCCTTAAATATTTTTGTACTTCCTTCTTTCATCGATCATATGAAGTATTTCTACGTAATTATCTTCTTTGTACCTATGTTTTTGTTTTCAACTTCGGTGATTGCCTTTTTTAGAGATGACCATTCCTCTTCAACTGTACTGCCTGCTGAGCTGTTCCTTATTGCTGTATCTGTAGGCTTGTAGAACTTCAAGTGTGTCTCGTCACTCATTGTACATCTATATCCCAATTCTTTGCGTATCGACTCTTCGTGAGTAATTCCTTGAACTGAGCCTACGCTTCACAACTACTACAGTGCAAGGTGCGTCTGTAGCTGCTCCTTGATACATCTTACATTCCAGTATCTGATTTTGGAATCTCTGTATGACCTTGCTGTAATCTAACAGAAAAATCTTCCTGTATCACCCAGTTTTTGCAAGCATATTTCCTACTTTGGTGATTCTTGAACAGCGTATTTGCTATTAATATCTGAAATTTATTACAGAACTCAATTAGTTTTTCTCCTCCCTCATTCTTTGTCCTAAGTCCATATTCTTCTATAACCTTTTCTTCTCCTCCTTTCCCTACAGCTGTATTCCAGTCCATAATGACTATTCGATTTTCACCTCCCTTTATATACTCTATACCCTTTCAATATCCTCGAATACTTTCTCTACCTCTTCATCTTTAATTTGCAGCGTTGGCATGTATACCTGAACTATCGTTGTCGGTCTTGGTTTGCTGTCGCTTCTGATGAGGACGACACTATCACTGAACTGTTGACTATAACACACTCTTTGCCCTACATTTCTATTCACAACAAATCCTACTCCCGTTATACCACTTCCTGCTGCTGTTGATATTACGATGTACTCGTCTGACCAGAAATCCTTGTCATTTATCCATTTCGCCTCACTGCCACCTTGTATTTCCCTTTTCAGATTTTCTAGCTTCCCTACCCCATTCAAGCATCTGACATTCCACGCCCCAACTTGTATAACGTTATCCTATCGTTGATTAGTTAAAATTTTTCTCATTGTCATCTCCCCCTAGGGAGTCACCTCCCGGAAATCCGAATGGGGGACTATTCGGGGAAACTTCTGCCAATAGAGAGGTCATCCGGACACTTTGTCGATTACAGGGCTCATTTCTTTGGATATATGTTATGTTTCATTAATGCAGTGGTTTGTATTGCCTTCTGCATCCTCATGCCGCTGGTCATTGCTGATTCTTCCGCCTCTTAGGGGCAGTTTCCCAGCCCAACGACAAGAGAGTATCCTGAACCTCTGTCCGCTCCTCCACTCTCTTTGACAAAGCCATTGACAGAATGAGGGTGAGTTCACGTGCCGGAAGTCTTCGGTCGCCAATGCTGATTATTAATATAAATATATACGGTGTCGGGTTTCGAACCCAGACCCAATGACTTTTGATTAACTATCAAAGACGCTATCCCTAGACCATGGACACATCCTCCCATGCCTATCCATTTCCAATTCACTTTTGGTCATCGAAAATCATTGTTATTGTCTCTATGTGGCTCTCCAGCTGTCACTGTATCCAGTATCACAGGCACAGTCGCCTTCGTTCTGTCCTACTGCTGAAGCCTCCTCTCACTTTCACTGTCTCCCTCTTGTTCCCTCTTGCTGCTACTCGTTGATTCCTTTCCACTGCTGCTGCCTCTTTTCACTGTAGTTATCTCTCTCTTCCTCGTTGTCATTATCACAGACTCTTATTGTCACTGGCTATCATTCTATCTATATCTTCATTCCTCTCACAGTAGCATTGTCTCCACTTTTTACCTAAAACGCTTCTCTCACTATGTGCCACTCCCACTATGTCCTTCAACTTCAATAACACGTCTACTATCTACTATCGCCCAATATTATTTCTTCTCCATCTCTTTTAGAATAAAAAAAAAAGCGTAGTTGCCCATGCCAATGTATTTGCGAAAATTTTTAGAGTTGCTGAGGGAAGTAGAATGAGGCAGCTGGTCCTCTACTTTTTAAAATCTTTTGTTAAAGAGGATCATATTCGCTTTTTCGTGCTCTGATAGTAGCATTTTTCCATTAGGTCCTTTCTTTTCCCTGCTACAACGTGGCGTGTCACTCACACCAACTTAATTTTTAATTTTGAAGTGCATATTTTACGTGTACGAATGGGGTACCTTTGAACAGTTGTATCTGCTATGAGTATAATGGTTGCTGACGGCGAGAAAATGGTGAACAAACATTTTCGGGAGCATTGTGAGGAACCACCCATGAACTTAAGCAACTGCTTCATTTATTTATTAGTTCACTCATTAATTAGTTCAGAAGTATACTCTTCAATTAGATTAAATTAAAGAATAGAGATTTGAAGAATATTTCAATGTTGTTCGAGACTGGATGTTAGGACTATATAACTTAGCCATCCTGGGATCCTCGGCTGGGTTTTGGTCTTCTGATAATGGCAAAAAGATAATAAGAAACTTTTATTCGTAGGTTTTCCGTGGAACCGTCCATGAACTAATGGTTCCTCCATAAGTCCTATCAAGCCTATCGTAGACCACATCAAATGCAAAAAAAACAGCATATTTGCTCCATTTACCTAAGCAGGAGGAAGTGTGTGATGTTCTTATTTTGACACTGTAATGTAGGATAGTGACAATACGACGAAGCGTCTGTTGGGCATGCAATTGATCGCTCGCCAAAGGGCTATCGAAAGTACTTGACCCTACCTTTTTATCACCAATAGGAAAGGACGTATGAGTACAGGAACTCGCGTTCTTTTGCGCGGCGTTTTGGAACATGTTTCGTAAGCATGCTGTGTCATGCATACCTGTAGCAAATTAGGAGATACTGAATCCAATGTATGAGGAAAAGAACTGATGGCACAACTTGACTGAAAGAAGGGATCGAATGGCTGTGCCATCCACGAATGATCAGAAGAATGGAAGAAAGTGTGGGAGGATGGAAAATTTTGAGGCAGTCCAACGTCTGAATACTGTAAGCGGATTCAAGTTGACGTAGGTATCAGAGGATAGGTAGAGATGAAGGGGCCTGCTCAGACCAGAATGGCACGGATAGCTGCACTGTACCAGTGACTGCACTGAACAGTAACAAAACCACAACATACACTCCTGGAAATGGAAAAAAGATCACATTGACACCGGTGTGTCAGACCCACCATACTTGCTCCGGACACTGCGAGAGGGCTGTACAAGCAACGATCACACGCACGGCACAGCGGACACACCAGGAACCGCGGTGTTGGCCGTCGAATGGCGCTAGCTGCGCAGCATTTGTGCACCGCCACCGTCAGTGTCAGCCAGTTTGCCGTGGCATACGGAGCTCCATCGCAGTCTTTAACACTGGTAGCACGCCGCGACAGCCTGGACGTGAACCGTATGTGCAGTTGACGGACTTTGAGCGAGGGCGTATACTGGGCATGCGGGAGGCCGGGTGGACGTACCGCCGAATTGCTCAACACGTGGGGCGTGAGTTCTCCACAGTACATCGATGTTGTCGCCAGTGGTCGGCGGAAGGTGCACGTGCCCGTCGACCTGGGACCGGACCGCAGCGACGCACGGATGCACGCCTAGACCGTAGGATCCTACGCAGTGCCGTAGGGGACCGCACCGCCACTTCCCAGCAAATTAGGGACACTGTTGCTCCTGGGGTATCGGCGAGGACCATTCGCAACCGTCTCCATGAATCTGGGCTACGGTCCCGCACACCGTTAGGCCGTCTTCCGCTCACGCCCCAACATCGTGCAGCCCGCGTCCAGTGCTGTCGCGACAGGCGTGAATGGTGGGACGAATGGAGACGTGTCGTCTTCAGCGATGAGAGTCGCTTCTGCCTTGGTGCCAATGATGGTCGTATGCGTGTTTGGCGCCGTGCAGGTGAGCGCCACAATCAGGACTGCATACGACCGAGGCACACAGGGCCAACACCCGGCATCATGGTGTGGGGAGCGCGATCTCCTACACTGGCGGTACACCTCTGGTGATCGTCGAGGGGACACTGAATAGTGCACGGTACATCCAAACCGTCATCGAACCCATAGTTCTACCATTCCTAGACCGGCAAGGGAACTTCTGTTCCACCAGGACAATGCACGTCCGCATGTATCCCGTACCACCCAACGTGCTCTAGAAGGTGTAAGTCAACTACCCTGGCCAGCAAGATCTCCGGATCTGTCCCCCTTTGAGCATGTTTGGGACTGGATGAAGCGTCGTCTCACGCGGTCTGCACGTCCAGCACGAACGCTGGTCCAACTGAGGCGCCAGGTGGAAATGGCATGGCAAGCCGTTCCACAGGACTACATCCAGCATCTCTACGATCGTCTCCATGGGAGAATAGCAGCCTGCATTGCTGCGAAAGGTGGATATACACTGTACTAGTACCGACATTGTTCATGCTCTGTTGCCTGTGTCTATGTGCCTGTGGTTCTGTCACTGTGATCATGTGATGTATCTGACCCCAGGAATGTGTCAATAAAGTTTCCGCTTCCTGGGACAATGAATTCACGGTGTTCTTATTTCAATTTCCAGGAATGTACATTTATTCTATTCGGTTTTGGTATGTAACACATATGTGATATGATAATGGATGCGTGTGGACCTGCATAATTCCTCAACAGATAGGAAATAATAATGATAATGAGATGAAGTTCCATTTGTCCATGAGATAAAGTTCCATTCCACGGGAGATATTTCTTCACTACGCTTGTACACGTTACTCTTTCACTAACAAATATGCATATGGTGCAGGTGACAATGTACCACTGGGATCTGCCACAAGCGCTGCAGTACATTGGCGGCTGGACCAACGGCCTGATGGCAGACTATTTCGTGGAGTACGCCAGGGTGCTGTTTGACAATTTCGGCGACAGGGTGAGTACTAGCAGGTCGCCTTTGAACTTTAACGTCGTTTCATGTCCTTGGTGCCCGTTTGACCTGACGAGGGCCCGCAGGTGAAGTGGTGGATCACTTTCAACGAGCCGGAGGCGTTCGTGCGGGGCTACGCGAACGAAGGCTGGGCGCCCTCGCAGCCCGCGCCTGGCATCGGCGACTACCTGGCTGCGCACACCCTGCTCAAGGCGCACGGACGCGTCTACCGGCTGTACGACCAGCAGTACAGAGCCGCGCAGAACGGTGAGTAGGCGCGTGGCGCACAGCTCACTGCGTAGCACTCTCTTTCAATTGCTTTGAATAAAATAATTCAATTAAGCTTCCTCACGCAATGAAGTCCACTATTTTACTTATTTTTCACAAATTCTTTCCCTAGACGACCTGGGTTTTCTTTGGAAGCACTTTTTGTCTTGCCTTTATGTTTCAATGAAAATATTCAGGTCTTTTGAGTTGATATCAGCGGGAGCAGGAAGGGCTGATGTTTAACACGAGCGTGAATGGAGAGATAAAAAGAACAATGATAAATTTTGGGAGGATGATGATCGGCCTTGGAGGAAAGCAGACGTATTAAGAAAGATATTAAATCTTATAGACACATTGTTGAGCCGCTTTTGGCGAAATCTTCAATCGGAAGGTTAATAGGAACCGGAAAGATCCATGCCCGCCATGTTAATCTTAGCAAATAGAAGAAACAGTTTTTGTAAAATCATTAAACATATTGATCTGAAATTTGGACTACATGTTCAGTGAATGTATTTCTACAAAGTTACAATGCCACGTTAAGGAATATTTGTTGGTTTTTGCTTTAATTTTTTTTAAACGGATGCTTATTTTTTCTCTAAAATTGTGCAGTTTTTCTTCTATAACTCTTGAATTATACAATAATGTTTTACAGTTTGTTATAAATATGAAGGGAGAGGAGTAAACAATGTTGCGTATAAATTTCATTGATATACTGTTAGCAGTTTTTGAGAAAATGTTCCTCAAAAATGAAAATTTTAAAGTTACAGGAAATGGCTTCCAAAGCTTTTTAATACAGTGCTGCCCCATATGATGGATTATCAGCATCCTCTTATTTCTCCAGTGTTAGTTTCCTTTTAACTGGTCTTTTCTTCCCTTTTGCTGAATGTTGTAGGCTTCTTCCTGCCCCTCTTAGTCTTTCTCCATCAGTTAGGCGCATTTCGAAAATCGTGTTCTGTCCTGATTGGAAACCTAAACGTTTCAGCACATGACATTTGATAATGTCTCCTTCATTATATTTTGCCACTGCATCATACACTTCAAAATGTAATGTTTTTATGTGTACAAACACTCTTTTGGGAATCCTAATCCAAATTAAATTATACTTTCATTTGGATTTTGTGTTTTGCAGTGTAAACACTTTTCCAATAAATTTGCTGTGATAAATCTCTTAATATGGACTTAATTACATCAATTACAGCATTTGGCAAACTGCTTTATGGGCATATTCCTTTCCTGATTCGTACTTACACCATGAGTCGTCACCTGTGGGGCGCAGTGCATGTTGGGAGTGCTCTTTTATTGACGCAGAATGAAAAAAATAATGCCAATACTGCTCTCCTCATATGGTGAGTTCTTCTTGTATTTTGCCTAATTGCACATCCATAACACCTCTGCAAACTGTCAATTGCTTCATCTGTCAGTCTTCCTCTTCCTCCAAGGGTCTTACCATCACTAAGCTCCTGGGATCCTAATGTTTGCTTTAGTTTGCGCCAGCGAGCCCCATATGCTTCTGCAGAAGCCCAATGCACTCCTGTTTTTAATGTGAATTTCATTGCCATAAGGTTTGAGTTCCTCTACAGCTTTATATCCCTTAGAATCACCATCTCCTAGATAGTTAGTGTATCGATCATTATACCACTCCCGTGATCTGTAAAAAATTGCTTTCACTCCCTCTACTTCCATCACTCCCTCGTGCTGTGAAAATGTGATTCACAACTTTCACTATGTTCGTCTTTGGTTTTGCATTTACATATATAATGTTTTGAGAGAATAGCAACATCAATTACTTTGCAACTGTGTCCACTGGTAGCTGTCACAACTCCATTTAGAGATTTATGACCTCTATGTTGCCATGACCCATCTAAGGCAACAATGAAATCTCTACAATTCCCATTATCTGTCACCGATTGTTCAACTGCTTTCTTCATTGTTGCTTGAGCAATATCTTCAGCAGAAGATCCCATGAAATCATTATAAAATTCCAAATTGGTGGGTGGTTTTAGCAAGTTCATAATTCCACATAACGTTGTCCCTGCAGCCCTGCCCCCTGCCCCTGCCAATGCAATGCAAGCCATACACTAGCCTAACATTTATATCATACACCTTCTTTACACTATTACCCCTACGCGGAATACTGCTAGAATTATAAAACGAGACTTCTACATTTGTTACACTTCAATAACATTTTACATGCCAAACCAATGTGTGAAGTTATTTTCAGTTTCAGTCCTCTTTCTTTACAAACTTTTCATAATACATTATGTTTAAAAATATCAGAGAGCAAAGAAATGTTATTTGTTTCATTCACATCATTACCGTCAATTTCATAGTTCTAAAATTTTTCTTTGCCGTCCCAAACTTTCTTGCTGGAAGAAGTTCTATCTCTTTCATTTGGAGTAGTTTGTGGAGCAGTCTGAGCAGCATCTCCCTTTGAAACAACAAAAGATTTCTTCTTCCACTCACTGTGCCTTTTCTTAAACACTTGATTGTTGAAACGGAGCATATTGATATCCACAAAGCAAATACGTAAAACAGGTACGAGAAAAATTCTCCGAATACGCAAAATTGAACAGCTAAACAACATAGAAATTTCCACAAGTCAACACACACAGTATAGCGTTTATGTTTACCAATATGAAAAGTCACTTGTCACCGAGATAAAGCCATACGACGTTGGAAAACAAAACACTGCTTTATTCCGCAAAGATATCCTGCTTGCAGCAAGCGAGCGGCGCTGTCAGAGGTGACTCACCAAGTCACTACAACCGTTTACGCGGAGCGTCAACTTTGCAGCGACAAAAAAACACACTTAGAATTCACTTAGAAGGATGAAACTTGATTGGTTTTATTGAGATAACTCCAAATAATTTTATAATGAAAAAAAACAGAAAAGATTAATTTTGTCATTTTCATCATTCTGGCTCCCCTTTACAAGATATTAGCATGGATTATATCGTCAGTGTTAGCACTTTTATATATTAATAGTTTCAAAATATAGATCTACAATTATCAAAGGTATGTTGTGTCCATTTTAGTTTAATGGAACTCTTGTGCTTTGTAGTTATGTAGGTCGTAGTCGTGTGGATCGATCGCTTCTGGATGTAGGTAAAGACAATGCATCGCAAGTTACTGTCCTAATTTACTGAACACCAAAACAAGAAGACAACATAAATATTAAAATCAAAATCATACAGATGAAGAAATCAGAATTACATGAATCTAAATAAACTTAATCTCTAACAGTGATTATTAAAGAAATTATTCAGAATTTCAATAAAATTTTGCTGAGAGAAATTAATCAATACCCAAATAATATCTAATTATATTTAGATCAGCATAAGAACAAGCACAAATCATATTAATAAATCTGGCCAGAAAAATCAAGTAATGAACCAATCACCAACAATTGTTTGATAAACCTAGAGATAGTCATAAATAAATATTTTACAGAAAAGAATCAATGAAACGATTACCAAGGGGACGAATTATTGAAACTAAAATAGAAGAACACAAAGGGTCTTTACAAACAAAAAAGGTCAAAAAATAACAAAATATGATCACACTCAAGTTCAATAAGTAAAATAATGATCAATATAAATAAGGAAAGTACAATTTATTTCAGTCTCAATAAAACTATCAATAAATCTTTACGTTTTTGAGAAGAAACGCAAATGCCAGCAAAATAAACCAATAAAAAAATATTTTCCATTTTTCAGTCCCATATAAATCACTGCTTTTTGGACGACTCTCACTGACAGTCCATCGAACTACTCCTCATTGCACAATGATGAATCCATGAACTATGCGAACATAAGAAATAATTTCAGAGATAGTTCAAGATAAACCGCTGTATCACCGTATCTAATCATAACATAAGAAATAATTTCAGAAATAGTTCAAGATAAGCCGCTGTATCACCGTGTCTAATCAGATTCTAGATGCCACCTAGAAGATTAGCAGTGGAAATTTTCCGCTTAGCTTGAGTGAATTCTGGTTTAATAATTTTACGTTAAGCTATACAAACGGGTGCCTTCCTAAGATAACACTGATAGCATTACTCAGTAGGTTTATGTAGGTAGGTGTTTTATTTGATTCCTGACTGATGCAGGTTTAGATTTCCCTTCAATATTAAAGTTTATTACTTTGTTATACCACTTGTTAAGTGTCAGACCTGAACAGAATTTACGCGCTATGCCTTTGGGAGTAATAGGTAATTAAATAAACAAATTCTCAGATATAGTTTACTAGCTCTGTGTTTCCGGATAGGGAAAAGTAGTTACAGTTTAAGGGGTGATCAAAAGTTTCGAAGGCCATAGATACCATAATTCTTACGCCAAATGGCCAAGATCTCCGTTAGAATTGAGGAAATCATAACGACGGACTGGAATGAGGATACCCATTTGCCAAAACACCATATTCCGCTGCGTGAAGAGGTCCGTAGCTACCTGCTGCAAATACTTATCTGACGGTACTTGTCCACCTATCAAGGCCTTTTTTGAGGGACCAGGTTTGCGATAATGGCAGTGGAAGAGGCTAGGACCAGTTTCTAGACCATGGGCTGTAATGGACGAGACTGGCCTGCCAGATCGATCGGCGTCTTGTTTCGAAACACGACCAGCATCGAACGTGGCGCTTCATTCCACAGCGATGACTTCCGACAGAGGTGCTGCCCCAGCTTGGTTACATATGCGCTGGAGCATTTTTCATTCTCTGACGTTTTTCATTGGGCAGCCAAGAACGGAATAACAGTAAGTTGGTCCTCTTTTGACCAATATGGTAATAACGACGCCGTAGTTCACATTTATAGATTCATTACACCAAAAGAATAAAAACATCTTAAGTGAACATCTTAAGAGATTTGAGCACTCTTTCGTATCCAATGCATTAAACACATCTCTTCTATTGCAAACTCATTGCTTATCATATTTTGGGAGGAGGTTGTTTGGACCAAAACGAGAAAAAAGCGTCTGGTAAACATGGGCTCTAAAATGCATACCTGAAGACACGAGCACTTGTGTAGTAGAAAAGATGTATTTCATACTGTTGATAATGAACAAGTGGTTCTTAGCTCTTAAACTATGCGTTTCAGACTCAATGGTTAACAGAATTCTTGTTTTGGTTAACACTTCTTCCTCACAAATTATGGAAGTAGAGTCCTTGCAGTAAATAACGTCAGTATCATAGAACCGAAGATGAATAAGACTGCATACCTTTTTAAGGTATGCCTTCTAGAGTCCATTTTCATTAGACACGTTTTATATATTTCTGTGTGAAGAATCTGCCCCTAAGGTTTGTCGCTGCTTTTGTGGGATACTCTGTATACGTGCATAGGAGTCGGGCTAAGTTGCACTGCAGCAACGCCCTCAAACAGAAACTATTTGGTCGCCCCTAATAAGTAAACTTTTTCAGATTGCGATAAATAAGTAATGGTAAGACATGAATTTTGGTAGGATATTCAGTGAACTGACGAAACAAATGTTAAAAAACACAACACCCAAGTTCAGATTCAGAGGAAAGTTTTCGTAGGTTCGCAATGATAAAACCGGAGTCAGAATGGAAGATGGACTTTAACTGTCGACTAGATGGTTTGACAGGGAAACGCGACTATAAAAGAGAAGAATTGGTGGAATACGACTGGGGTGTAAGGGAAAAGTAATACTGGTAAATTGTCCAGCATTCTCAGACGATAGAGGAGAAGGTTAATCAACCCAGGCAATTACAGGTACAAGCGGGCAAAGGGGGCCTACAGATCACTATCGAGACGATGCTATATACGGTGAACTTCAAGGCATCTCTTAGGTGGATGACTATAGGAGGGGATGTTTAGAAGTTGGAGAGATTTAAATACCTATTAGAATGGATGGAATTTGGGTTGATAGAAAGGAATCGACGAGAGCCCGAACAAACAAAATAACTTAGCGTACAAGTAACTAGAAATACCTACATTAAGAAAAATATTTCGATGAGTGCTTAAGTAAGACTTAGGGTGAACGGCCCTGAAGCCTTATACGCAGCAGAAACTTTTAAACTACTAAGAACTGAAATACTTAAGAAACTAGAACTAATGGAGCGGAATATTATCAAGAGGATATTGAGACCCCGAAAATCAAAAGACGGTTACAATGTATGAGAATGAAACAATAAAGGGAAAGGAGAAAGACTAAATAAATAAAGCTGACACTAATTAACGTGGTCGTCAGAATAAACTAAGAAAAAAACAGATAAGAGGCACTGTTGTAATATATGGTAGATTACAGACAAAATATCGGGTTTTCTCAGTAAATATTTTTGGCTATTACGTACAGTTCTCCAATAAAAGAGAATCGAGACTGTTTCAGTAAGCTACATGGTATATAATGATGATGATTTTGGTGTAAACTGGTCACAGTATCAGCACTGAGGGCTAGAGCTAGGGTCTATGATCTGTACTCAAAGAGTCTTAGTTCCTGGTTTACATCCCATACACTGCTTAAATTATTAATAAAAATCATTTGCAGTGGCGCCCAGTTACTTTCGTTATAAGTCACACTCATTATGACAACAGTCTAATAAATGGAAAGGAGCGGACAGGATTTTATATTACCTGCTTACACTTGGTATGGGAAGCTGTCCGTAGAGATGGAAGAATCAGGATGATTCTCGAGAAGGCAATGGAAACCACTACAGCAGGTACTGACAATGCTTAATCCTCACGAAATGTGACCTGTGAATCAAGCGTCGCGATGTGGGTTCCATTGACACAAGAGACTGGATTAATGGCTATGCATCTCCAGAAAGAGACTGTAAAAGGTGGTGTGATTGTGGTTAAAAGGTGGAATAATTAGCGAAAGGGTAACATTCTACGATTTGGAACGGGTAATGTTAGAAGACTAAATCTGAAAAAGAAAGCTAGAAACATGAAAACGAAAATTCAAAGTCAACATAGAAGAAGCGGAAACCAGTTAAGTGAACTGGCGATAGGTTAAGGATCTTTTGTTTATGAACATGAAGATCGGCAGAGAGTGAGTTATTGTGAACAGTGCAGCGACAATGTGTATGAGCATACTGAAAGAATAATGCTCTAATTAAAATTCGATAAAAATATCAATCATTTGGGCTTGAAACACTGTGATTGAGGATGTATCGATAGACAGCGGTACATAAGAATACGGTCTTGAGGGCGAAGAAAGGCTACTTTAGTTCCTGGTAACAGTAAATACAGGTTACAAGACTGTCAAGAGGAAAGGACCTGTACATACGGCAAGTTACCAGTTGGATTGCATGATTGCCAGACAAAAATTCCGAGATCACATATTCCATTGACAAACATATCCTGCAGAAGAAATAGTCTCTGCTCACAATTTTGTAATGGTGAACACTAGGCTGAAGTAGAGGAAAGTCGTTCAGAATAATCAATGCGCAAATATGTATGATACTGAAGTAGTGAGGAACGATGAGATGCATTTGAAGTTCCCTGAGGCAATAGGTTCTGCGATAATGACTACCAATATGACTGTCAATAGGCAATTTAGCTTAAGAGGAATGGATTTGTCTGTATAGAGCAACCACAATAGTTGCAAGTACACACATAGGTAAAGTACCGTAGTTTGCAACGTGCCTAGGGCCACAAAACAAATACTTCAATTATCAACAAAAGAAGAAAGTACAAAATTGTATCGCACAGGAATACAGAAATAGAAATCACTTCTAAATGAAGTCAACAGGAAGCGAAGGGAAGCAAAGGTGAGAGGGCTCCAGGAGAAACGTGATGAAATATAAAAGGAAGTTATCGTCAGAAGGACAGATGTATCATACAGAAAACCTTGTTCAAGGCATGTATTAGAAATAAAAAAAATCTGGAGTTGAATGAAAATCCATGTAAAAAGGCTTTCAGTTATAAGATCTGCAGATAGTATTGCTCTCTTCAGTGACAGACATAAATAAAAGAAAGAATAAGATTTGTTAGATGGATTGAAATTTCTAATGAGCAAAGAAAGCGCACTGCAGATAAACAAAAGAAAGACGAAAGCAATGAGCAAACACAGAAATAGAATTAGCAATGAATGTAATATCAAAACTGGTGGCCATATAATATGGAAGGTGATTAAAGTTTGCTACTTTCATAGCAGAATAGGACATAATGGATGAAGCAATAACGATATAGTAAGCAGATTAGAATAGGAAAACATGCTATTCCTAGCTTATTGAAAACTTCCAGTATGAAAGCCATAACATTCTAAATTACATCTGGTCTACCGTGGCATGTCAAACATTCTCAGATGGCCACTATCATTTGCAGAATACTCGTCGTAATCTGCATAAAACTGTTGAAACCATCCACTTTTATAGCCATTGTAAATGTATTGGACTTGTCCCAAAGACATAAATGTATGGACCAAAAATAGTTCGAAAGCAGCGAAAACACGAAATTGAGTCATTTAAATGAGTAAATGGAAACAGAAAGTTTTATAAAATTAATCTTCAGGTAGCAGAGATATTAAACAACCCTACTATACATGCTACCATCATGGGAATATTCGCCTGCTTCACATGCAGAGCTATAGAAAAAATGCGAACAACGCATAAAAGACAACTATAAATCTCAAATTTCACGATACAAAACCACATGCCAACAAACACGTACACATAAAGTATTTCTGTCCAAGAGATGACAATTTGACAGACATAAAACTGAAATGGACAACAGCTCTCAGGAAAGAGTTTAAAACACAATGTGGACTCATCAGTAAATGATGAAAAAAGAATCTCTCGTTATGGAACCTGAATATACTCTCACCATGGAAGAAAAAAATTACAATAATGTAAACAGAGAACTAACATGAGAATTAATAAAACAAGAAATTAACAACATAGCAACACAGATTAAAAACGAATACGATACAAGACGAAAAAAGTCCAAGAAGGAAACTGCAAGCAATACATGTTATAGCAAAATCAGACAAAAGAAGAAATGATGTGCTCACAGAAAGAGAAGTATATATTGGAAAAACACAGGAGTTTTTCACCAAACCCAACATAAAAAGTTAAAATCAATCACAACAAACAGACTTCAAGTATATTGTAATAACAAACTCGAGAACATAGACAATCCATTTTAGATGAGGATAAAGAGAGACTTGTATAAAAGAAATTCGCAACCAAACAACATGAGATGCCAGTGGAACTTCCATTAGGGAATATACCTGTCTGTCAAGTAGTAAATTAGAAGCAGTTCCCACATACCTACAAGGACAACAGATGCAATCACAGTGCACCCATTAATACAAAACAGGAAATGATGAGGCAATAGGATACACAAGTCAGCTAACAGAAGATGTGTTATAAAAGTACCATACAGAGGAACTTTGTTCCCTATTAGTGGAACCAACCACCACATAAAATAAGTACACATAGTAGGTAAATATATTCAAAAATTAGGCAATAAACAGTGCATAAAAGCAAACAGCTCATAGAAAACCAATCCCTAAACTAAAATCAAAACGAGGCAATTAAAAAGATAACCCAGGATCTACCAGCTCAATTGCAGGGACTGTGTAATGAATCTACATGCTGGTGATTGGCCAAACACTTGACAAAAGATACAAGAGCACATTAGTGCATGGAACTACAGTACAAGCCATCCAACGTTTGCAGACCACCATAAAAAAGAATACCATACAACACAGCCTATAAAAAAGATATAATCATCATAAAACTCAGTAAAGACAGCCATCTCCACCTCCTCCATTCCAAGAAAACTTTCACACACATAAAGCATTAACAAACAACAAAAAATTACTTTATAACGAAATATATATTTGAAACAAGGCACAGTGTAAATAACACACTGGAAAAAAAGAGTTGAATTCCTTTTCCTACACCTCACTGTCTGTTATCACCAATCTCCTTGCCCCCCTGCCCCTCCCCATCCCTGATCCTTTTATTTTACCCTCAGCTCATCACCATTTTCCTTCAACTCTCTCTTCATACCATTATTTTGTACTTACTGTTCACTCATCTCTGTCTCTTATCTCTCCCCTCCCCGCCTCACCCCCTCCCACCACCCTCCCAACAGACGTCAAAGATACATTTCAACTCCTACAACAATCCTTAGTTTTCCTTACTCATGCAATAAATACATAGTAACAAAACTAAATGAAAATTCTGAACTGCTGGAAAAGAACAGTTTTAGGCTGAAGAAAACCTTGTGTTATAGTTGGTAACACTACACAAAACACACTATAAATATTTCACCTGAAGTCTGAAGTAAACAGTAGTAGTACTATATTGTGTTTAGTTTTTTTTTAAAAAAAATGCGTAGTTCTGCAGTGCCATACGGGAGTAGGCAAGATTCGACAATGCCAAACGAAGAAATAGCCAAAAATGTGCAGACAGACAGCGTTCACTGACGTAAGAGAAAAACCAGGCATGAAATACAGTAAATAAAAATTAACATGTCTTGTAACGAAATGGTTTTAAATCTAGAAAGGAAGTCAAATCTGAAATATCATTCTTTAGAGAATATTGAAAATGCTTCATTTCAATAAAACGAAACGCGTTTGGTGACAAAAACAAGCACTTGCAGCTGCAGTGACGAAATTAAAATGCTATCAGTACAGGTCGAATACAGCTTAGCTTCTGTTCGACCTTAGCTTATTAATGGCTGAATACTAGCTCAGATGTTCAAGGATGGAAATACTAATTAGGACCAGAGTTTCAGCTGAAGTCACTACGGAAACCACGAAACCAAGAGTTAGGAAACGCCCTGAATGCTCTTTTACTCCTGCTCATTGAAAAATAATTTATTTCTCTTTGACATGGGCCACATTTCGTCGTCATCTTGCTCAGTGGAACCACATATAGAAAGGTCATTATTATGTTTATGATTGGAACAATGATGTATGGAATGTAAGACCTCCTGAAACAATTTTAACTATGAAATGGATAGTGCATCATGTGATCACAATAGTTTGTCATACGATGTCACTGTAACTAATGGAATATTTCTTTAGTCAATATACATCTTGTGAAGAATACATCACAGTCGTATCATTTTCATTGTACGTTCATTCAAATATTATGTGAAACAGCCAGGCAATGTTCTTTCCACATTTCAGGCAGTGTTGGAATTACATTGAATATCCAAGGAAGCGAGCCGCTTACGAATTCGACAGAAGACATTGAAGCTGCCGAGAGATACCAGCAATTTGAGGTGAATACAATAAAGAACTTTTATATCTTGTTTCAGAATAGCATGGAACTGTATCTCTCATTTATTTTAAACACTGCAAGGTGAATGACGCCTACTATATTGTATCGTTTGTGTAACAGTTAAATCGTTTTTTTTGTTGTATTTGTGGTCTGATAACCGAAAACTGGACTGATTCACCCTTTCACGGTAGCCGATACTGTGCAGACCTCTTCAATTCTGAACAACTACCGCAACCTAAATCCTTTTGAGGCAGTTTCACATATTGTTCTCCCTCTACTGTTCTTGAGCGTGTAGATCTCATGTCTGCCATGGTTCTAGAAAACGAAGGATGTGTCTTATCTGTCTATCTATTCTTTTATTCAGGTTATGTCAGGAGTTTCTTATTTGCCAAAGTCGATTCAGTACCTCTAAATTAGTAATTTGATCTTGTGATCTAATCTTAAATATCCTTCTACAGAACAATATTTTTAAAACTATTCTGTTCTCGTTTGAATTGCTTGATGTTCACATTTCACTTCCGTACAATGCTAACCTATATTAAGAAACGTTCAGAAGGGAATTCCTCACGCAAAACTCCTCTGCTATTTTTGGTGACACATTTCTGTATCTAATTCTCTCTGCATCCCCTGAATTAATTCGAGAGAGTTCCGTTTCCTTTGTTTTGTTGTTGTTGTTGTTCATATTGTGACCTCTTTTCAATGTATTATCCAATCCGTTCACCTGCTCTTCCAAGTCCTTTGCTATCTCTCACAGATTTACAATGTCATCGACATTGTCTTGGTTTCTTCTCCATGAACTCCATGAACCCCATTTCCAGTTGCCCTTCGGTGTCCAGTTTTGCTTATAATATACGTCGGGGATAAACTGCAACATACTCTTGTGTCCTTCTCAACGACAGCTGTCATTCAGTGCGACTGCGGCCGCACTTCCATACAACTTGGAAGTAGCGTTTCACACCCTGTGCTGTATCCCTGCTAGCATCTACCATCAACATTCTCAAAACCATTCTCTTAATTTGTAGTTAATATGATGATGATTCATCTTTCTTTAACCTATCTTTGAAGATAACTGCTAGGATCAGTATTGCTTCGCGTGTTCCTTCATTTTCCAAAACCCAAACTACCCTCATGTGGGCTTCTACCAGTTTTTCCATTCCTGTACAAATAAATATTTTGGACCACTCATTAATGTTTCGGTATTCCCACCCGCCCGACATGTATTTTTTGAGATGGGAATTATTACATTCTTCCTGAAGCCTAGAAGCACTTCGCCTGCCTGCTGTATCTTGCATATTTTGTTTTGTTATTTCTGCTGCGCCGAAGAATCTCAATAATTGTGAGGAATGTCGACATCAGATACATTGTTTCGATTTAGAAAATTCGTGATCTGTCTAATTTTTCTCACAGTACCTTATCTCCAATCTCAACTTCATTTATTTCCTTTGCCCTTTTTATAATTTTGCCTTCAAGCTTATTTCTCTCATATAGCCGTATATACCGTTCTTCCACGATTTAAGTTTCGTTTAAGACTGGCTTACCATCAAAACATTCGTTATCATACTGGTGCTTCTCTTTTCTTCCAGATATCTCTTGAGTTTTAATACAGATGTTATCTATCTTTCCCTTGGTACTTCATCCCTCTACACACATTTATTTGTCGTCTAGTCATTCCCGCTTAGCCATTTTCCGTTCTCTGCCATTCTCATCTCTAGACGTTCGGAATCCCTTTCGATTGATTTATCTGATGCATTTTTACATTTTCTTCTTTCGTAAATTGTATTTAATGTCTTCTATCATATATAAGTATGCCTAGTATGTCACAGTAGGTGAGCATTATTTCCATACATTCTAAAAGTGACGTTGTTTGTCAAGGGAAAAATTTTCCATTTTTCAGGCGGGACTCTATGCTCATCCCATCTTCAGTGAAGAGGGCGACTACCCGGCGGTGATGCGTGAGAGAGTAGATGCCAACAGTGAGGAGGAGGGCCGACCTCGTTCGAGGTTGCCGAGTTTCACGCAGGAGGAAGTAGAATACATCAGAGGTGCGGATATGATGTATCTTCTCCCAGATCTAGATCAGTCTAATGAAGCAAGTTTCATTTTAGTAACTTCAATTTCAGCAAATAACTTCCCGCCAAAGATTATAACGTAGAGGAGAAAGCTAGGGTTGTATGTTGAGATGAAACAAGCACAATTCCAGTACAATTTCATCTATAACTAATTCCACTCATTACGTGAGGGTAATCATCAGGTTTTGGTTGCCAAGTTCTGAATTTGTTATAAGACGCAAGGAGCTACTTTTTAAGCTCTGTTTTTAAATTTTCTTTTCATATGAAGGTTTATGCAAGTAATTCAGGTACTGAACAGTACTTAATAACAGTCTTGCGCTCGCGATGCTAAAGGTCGGTGTCGTCTTCTAGGCATAACTGTCCACGTTTGGCAAAAAAAGAGGGTATTTTAACTATAGCTAATCCTCTTTCTTGCGACACGTGATTTTGGTGGGTAGCGTCTTTGATCAGTAATCAAAACGTCCTCGGTCCGGAGTACGAAACCCGCAACTGCTTAAATTTTGATTAATAATCAGCATTGGTGACCGTAGACTTCCGGCATAAGAAGTCACCCTCGTTCTGCAAACGGCCTTGTCAAAGAGGGTGGAGGAGCGGACAGAAGCTCAGGGCATTCTCTTGCCCCTAATGGCGCAAGCATCAGCAATGATCAATGACATGAGGATGCTGAAGGCAATGGAAATCACCGGATTAAAGACACAAAGTGTATCCACAGGACACGTGGCCTGTAAATGAAAAAGTGTCATCATGACCTCTCAATTGACGAAAGTTTCCAGAATAGTCCTCCATTCAGATTTCCGGAAGCGGACTGACAAGGGCGAGGTTACCACGAGAAAAAGATAGAATAATCAAGAAGAGGATTCGATCTACGGCTCGAGGCGTCGAATGGCAGGTGTCTGAATGTGATAGGGAAGCTAGAAAACCTGAAAATGGAAATGCCAAGGCACAATATAGATATAGTAATGGTCAGTGAAATGGAAAGAAGACAAGGATTTCTGGTCAGATGTCTATAGAGTAATACCAACAGCAGCAGAAAATGATATAACGGGCGTAGGATTCTGTATGAATAGGAAGGTAGGGTTATGAGTGTGTTACATTGAACATTTCAGTGATAGGGCTATTCTTGTCAGAATCGAAAGGGAACCAACACAGACAACGATAGTTCAGGTATAAATGCCAACGTCGCAAGCTGAAGATGATGAGACAGAAAAAGTAAATGAGAATATTGAAAGGGTAATGCAGAATGTAAGGGGAGATAAAAATGAATTACTTGTGGGGAACTGAAATGCAGTTCTAGGTGAACGAATAGAAAAAGAACGGTTACAAGAGAACATGATCTTGGTACAAGGAATGAGAGAGGAGAAAAAGTAATTGAGTTCTGTAAATAAGTTCACTTGGTAATAGAGAATACACAGTTCAAGAACCACAATAGCAGGAGGTATACTTGGGAAATACCGCACGATGCGGGAAGATTTCAGTTAGATTAAATCATATTCAGGTTCCGCAATCATATACTGGATTGCAAGACCCAGATCACAATGTTGTAGTGATAAAGCGTACGCTGAGATCCAAGAGATTAATCAGGAAGAAACAAAATGAAAAGAAGTGGGATACGTAAGTAACCAGGAATGACAAGACATGCTTGAAGTTCTCTAAGGCTATAGATACGGGAATAAGGAATAGCTCAGTACGCGGTACAGTTGAAGAGGAATGAGCATCTTTAAAACGGGCAGTCACAGAAGTTGGGCCGGCCACGGTGGCCGAGCGGTTCTAGGCGCTTCAGTCCTGAACCGTGCTGCTGCTGCGGTCGCAGGTTTGAATCCCGCCTCGAGCATGGATGTGTGTGTGGTGTGCTTAGGTTAGTTAGGTTTAAGTAGTTCTAAGTTCTAGGGGACTGATGACCACAGCTGTTAAGTCCCATAGTGCTCAGTGCCATTTGAACCATGGCAAACAGAAGAACTACTTTAGTTGATCGTGAAAGAATGAAGAACAAAAATTTTGAGGGAAATTCAGGAACCCAGAAAAACAAGTCACTGAAGAATTAAATAATTAGGTAGTCCAGAGAAGCTAAGACGAAATGGCTGCATGAAAAATATGAAGAAATCGATAAAGAAATGGTTGTCAGATCGACTGACAGCATAGAGGAAAATCAAAACAGACTTCGATGTCATAAAAAGCAAGTAGTGCTGGGCTAGCACTTGGATGGGTTACCATCTGGTCTGCCGGGCGCTGTTGGCAAGCGGAAGCACTGAGACCTTTTGAGGCAAACTGAGGAGCTACTTTATTGAGAATTAGCGGCACCAGTCTCCTAAACTAACATACGGCCGGAAGAACGGTGTGCTGACCACATGCCCCTCCGTATCCTCCTCCAGTGGCGCCTGTGGGCTGAGGATGACTCGGCGGCCGGTCGCTACCGTTGGGCCTTCCAAGGCTTGTTCAGAGAGAGTTTAGTTTAACATTAAGAGTGCAACTGGAATCCTACTGTTAAATGCCGAGGAGGGAGTACATTGAAGGCTTCTGTAAGGGGGGGAAGATTCGTCTAGAGTCGATTTAGAAGAGGGTAGGAGATCCGCAATTAGAATCAGAGTTTAAGAGAACTTTGAAGGACTTATGATCAAGTAAAGCAGAAGGGATACATAAAATTCCATCAAAATTTCTTAAATTGTTGGGGTAAGTGGCAAGAGAACGACTATTCACTTTGGTGTGTGGAATGTATGAGTCTGGGGACATACAGGGGTACTATCTGACTTCCGTAAAAATATAATCCACATAATTCCGAAGAATGCAAAGGGTGACAAGTGCGAGAATTACTCCACAATATGCTTAACAGCACATGCATCTAAGTTGATGACATGAATAATATACAGAGGAATGGAAAAGAAAATGAGGAAGTACTAGATTACGATC